>NW_004444003.1:5877756-5933984 GCF_000243295.1 Trichechus manatus latirostris
TGTTCACAGTTTCTTTGTTCCACTTCATTTTCTATGCTGAGTTATTTTTCTTTATGTATTTTCTTTTCATCTTTTTCATTGTTGTTGATTTTGTGTTTGCTGAGTCTTTATATTTTTCTAGTTTTTTATTTTGACATGTAGGATTGTTAGTTTCCTTTGTGGTTACCTTATTATTTACCCCTATTTTTGTAAGTTTATACCAGTCTTTTATTTCTTTGTATCACCTTGACTTTCTCTCTGTATGAAAAATACATGTCTACATTATTTAAGTCCCTCTTTTTTGTTTTAATGTTGTCATCTTTTATATATTGACATCTGTTTCCCTAGTTTCAGTGTTTTAGCTTTGATTTACTTTTGTGACTTCCCTGTTTGGGTTGCTATCTGGTTGCTGTGTCCTGTGTTCTAGTGTTGGGTTGTTATCTGATGTTATTGATTTTCTAACTGGCCCACTCCCTTTAGTATTTCTTGTATTTTTGTTTGGTTTTTGCAGATTCCCTAATCTTCTGTTTATCTGGAAATGCCCTAATTTTGCCGTTATGTTTGAGAGACAGTTTTGCTGGATATATATTTCTTGGCTGGCTTTTTTTTTTTCTTGAAGGTTTTATATATGTCATCCCATTGCCTTCTTGCCTGCATGGTTTCTGCTAAGTAGTCTGATCTTATTCTTATTGACTCTGCTTTGTAGATGACTTTACATGTCCCTAGCTGCTCTTAAAATTCTCTCGTTATCTTTGGTTTTGGCAAGTTTGATTATAATATGTCTTGGTGACTTTATTTTGGGATCTACCTTATGTGGGGTTCGATGAGCATCTTGGATAGGTATCTTGTCATCTTCCATGATATCAGGGAAGTTTTCTGCCAAAAAATCTTCAACAATTCTCTCTGTATTTTCTGTTATGCCACCCTATTCTGGTACTCCAGTCACTCAAAGGTTATTCGTCTTGATAGAGTCCCACATAATTCTTAGGGTTTCTTCATTTTTTTAAATCCTTTTATCTGATTTTTCCTCAAATAAGTTGGTGTCAAGTGCTTTATCTTCAGTCTGACTAATTCTGACTTCCATTGCCTCAGTTCCGCTCCTGTGATTTTCTATTGAATTGTCTAATTCTGAAATTTATTGTTAATCTTCTGGATTTCTGATTGCTGTCTCTCTATGGATTCTTGCAGCCTGTTAAATTGGTCATTATGCACTTCTCTAATCTTTTTAATTTCCTCTATTGCATGTTCTGCATTTTGATTAATTTCCTTCCTAATTTCCTGAAGAGTTCTGTATATTAATGTTTTGTATTCTGCCTCTGGTAATTCCAAGAAATACTCCTTCTCTGGAAAATTTCTAGATTCTTTATTTTGGGAGCTAGCTGAAGCCATCATGGATTACCTCTTTATGTGATTTGATATTGACTATTGTCTCTGAGCCATCAGTAAGTTATTATATTTATTTATGTTTGCTTATTGTGTCCTTGCTTCTTGTTTTGTTTTGATTTGCCCAAATAGGCTGCTTGTATGAGCTAGTTTAATTATTGGCACCTTTGAAGCTCTAATGTCCTGTCATCAGGTAGTTAGATCTGTTACTACGTATGTGATCTCAGGAATCCGCCCACTCCTCCTGTATGGATTCAGCTCAGGTGCCCAGGTAGATAGCCACCAAGTATGTGGTGTAGGCTCTCACTTACAGTCCTAGACAGGCATGGGTGATTGGTGTAGGCACAGGCATCTGGCTGCAGCAGGGGAACACACTCTGAACAAGGCAGAGGGCTGACAGCCACCTCCGAGTGTCCAGGAAGAAGGCGTGTCCCTGTTCCGTAGAGCGCATGGGTGGGTGGGTTTTGCAGCTGGACTATGAGCACCTAATGCTGTTGGCTGTAAGGACTCGAGGGCACCTATTATTCATGGGCCCCTGTCACAGGTGGCTAGGTGGTGTGGGTAGAGCCACCAGTCCTCAGGCCCGTGGTGTCGGTAGCTGAAGACCCTGCTTAATGGGCAGAGCAGTGTCAAATGTCAAGAACCTGCCACTTCACAGCTGAAACAGTTGAAGTTAGGGTTCCGGTATATACCCTGTTGTACTGCGGTAATGAGGGCCTGCGCCGTCCCACACAAGTCTATGCTGGGGGAAAGGCACTCAAAATCCGTGGATCCGTTATGCCTGTGCCTAGGCAAAGGAGCTGTGCCTATCCTGGGTTCCTGGCTTACGGGAGCCTGCAGTTTATTTTTTCCCCATTTGTTAATTTGTTCACTCTCCAAGGCAGGGAGAATGGCTCCGGGCGTGTGACAGATCCTACTTCCGGCCTATGGGACTCGGCAATTGCTGACACCAGTCCGAGACCCAGTGCAGAACAGGGAGGGTGGGGGTGGTGGGAGGGGTAAATAGGAGAGAGGTTTTTGATCCGCGTGGTAAGTAAGCTGTACGCAATTACTTACCTTTCATGGAGGGCTGCTTCTCACGGGTTCTGCGCAGCCGTATAGACTATGGCATGGGTCTCTCCCAGTGCCAGAAATGCTCCTCCCGAGCACGGCTGCTTGCCTTCCTCGCTGCTCACCCATGAGCTGATCAGGCCTGAAGGGCTCAGGCTGTTGCTAGGTCAGGTCTGGCAACTCCTTGCTGCTTCCAAACCGTCTCTTCCTCCTCCTGTCACTCAGTCCGGTTCATCAACTGTGCCTTTGATGTTCAGGGCTCCGAGATTGCCATATATAATCAAACCACTTGTTTTTCTGGGTCTTTGTTTTAAGAGGGTCCACCAGAAGCATCTGACTACTCTGCCGTCTTGGCCTTGCCTGAAGAATGTTTTTTCTAATCATATGGTGTTGTGATGATTTAAGTTTGTCTTTATAGTTTTAAAAATATTTTATAATAAAAATAATATATTATTATTGATATGTCAGAAACAATACAGAAGTATAAGGAAGAAAATAAAATGTTCTCTATTTCCTCTCAGAATTATCCATTTGTTAACGTTTTGTTATATTTTATTCCAGCTTTTTTTTTGTTCCATTTCCCCCTCCATTATACTCTCATAGCACATAGAACATAGTTCTCTTAAAGTGTTTATCACAATGTGTGTGGTATTTAGTCTTTCCCCTACTGAGCTGGAGCTCCTCAGGCTACCTTGGGCAGGCTTCATGTTTTGTTGATTGCCTCCCTCTACCGCATGGTCCTGAGCATGGGAGCTGCTGAATAAACATATGACTAACCAACAAAATGCCAGAAATGAGGGTGATTTCTTGATCCTAGACATTTATTGGAGAAATAGTAATATTAATATACTGCATTGCTGGCTTTTATCTGACTCAGCTTGAAAATGCTTTCACTTGTATTTTGGTATGTATGTAAGTCAAAAGTTAAGAATTTGTGAAGGTATCTGCTCATCCTTTAAATTATACTTGCACAAGTACTTGACAATTTAGTGTGATAAGATTTTAAGGCCACTGGAAGCCAGAAAACCCAACGTTAAGAATTCAGAGGAATCACAGATAGCTTTGTTTCTAAGGAAAGAAATATGTAGACTATCAGAGGTGAGAAAACATGTATTAAGATCATCTACATACACTTTAAGAAGCCCTGGTGGCGTACTGGTTAAGCACACAGTAGTTCACTGAAAGGTCAAAGGTTCAAACCCACCAGCTGCTGTGCGGGAGAAAGATGCGGCAGTCTGCTTCCGTAACTATCTACAGCCTTGGAAACCCTATTCCTATACGGTCTGTATGAGTCAAAACTGACACGACAGCAATGGGATGTACACTCTAACAAAATAGTTTGGTGGTTAGAAATGTGGCTTTGAGGTCAGAAAGTCCCCATTTGTAAATTGAGGATAGAAATAAAACTGACTTAGTAGTTTGTTGTTCAGATTATGTGGGATAAATGCCAGCATGGTGCCTGGAGCATAGTAAACTCTCAAAGAACAGTTTATAAAATAGCCACAACCGAGGAGTTATTACAGACCAGTTCTTGTGTAATCTATTAAAATAATCATATTGCTGGAGAAGCAGCTAAGGTATAATTTTGAGTCTGTCAGCATCTATAGGCGGGTTTAGTGAGGAAAATGACTCATATGTTTGTCTGGGTTCTTAGTATCTGTTGTTGGCAGTTTTGGCATTCATCCCTGCCCACAAATGTGGGTATTACACTCATATTCAACAGCTGGTAATTATCTCCCTCATCAGTAGCAATGGTATTTAAATGTGATTACATCACTTCATACCCTTTTTCTCTGTGAATCATCTTACACATAAACGTAGGAGTTAGTAATCGGAATTTTGGAGTTCTAGGGAGTCAGTTTCTTCTTTCTGAGAAGTAAGACACAGGAGACTGACAGATGGAGGTTGAAATGTTTCCTCTTTTGGCTGATTGGAGGATGTGGCATTAGAACTGAAGTGAAAAAATTTTATTAACCCATCTTGACTTAGGCAGATTTACCTACTGGGTTACTAGGACAGCTGAACAGCACGTGATATGAAGAAAGATGCTGAGGCACCATCCGTGAAACCTTTTAGCCTAGAAAATGAGACAAAATAGCACGTCCCTGAAGCTGCTTCATGCTTCAGTTCCTGATGGCTTTCATTTCCAGTTTAATGTATTCATTTGGCAAATATTCTTTTTTAGTGAAGTGATTTGAATAAAGTATTTGTGTCTATAACTTCAGTTCCTTAATTCCATCTCATCCTTTAACCAAAAGAGGCCTTAAGTATCAATAATTCCAGTTATTTGTGATCACTTTCTTATTGTAGCATAGACCAAGATTTATCAAGAACAAAGATTATTTTAAATGGTAAGATTTTAATAGGCACCACTGCTAAAAATTTCAGCATTTATTTGTCTATCATCTAGATCCAAGGCTGGAAGGAATGCTCAGACGAAGAATAAGCAGATCAATATCAAAATACAACTACAAACAAACAAAAGGAAGGTCACCAGCAATAAGAGAACCTGAAGTAGCACTTATTTTGATTCGTTATTCTATACTACCATCCTCACCAGATAGCTTATTCTGAAATAATCTCCCAAAATATCCTAAGCCAAAAGCATCATCATCTGGGATCCTGTGAGAAGAACTGATCCAATATCTCCACCCATCCCTTTCATTCTACTTCATTGAGAGGTCGTCTAAACAACCAATCCCTATTCTCCCTTACGCTCCCAGCCCGATTCCATTTCTGTCTCTCATAACTTAGTTAATTCTATGTCAAACAAATGTCTTCTGAAAAATGAACAACCTCTTAGACGCATCCAAACTCCCTGAGGGACTGAATTGCTGGGCAGAGGGCTGTAGGGGCCATGGTCTCGGGGAACATCTAGCTCAATTGGCATAACACAGTTTATAAAGACAATGTTCTACATTCTACCTTGGTGAGTAGCGTCTGGGGTCTTAAAAGCCTGTGAGTGGCCATCTAAGATACTCCACTGGTCTCATCCCTCCGGAACAAGGGAGAATGAAGAGAACAGGATACAAGGAAAAGATTAGTCTGAAGGACTAATGGACCACAGCTACCAAGGCCTCCACCAGACTGAGTCCAGTACAGCTAGATGGTGCCCGGCTACCACCACTGACTGCTCTGACTGGGATCACAACAGAGGGTTCTGGACAGAGCTGGAGAAGGATGTAGAACATAATTCTAACTCACAAAAAAAAAGACTAGATTTACTGGCCTAAAGGAGACTGGAGAAACCCCGAGAGTATGGCCCCCAGACACCCTTTTAGCTCAGTGGTGAAGTTATCTCTGAGGTTCACCGTTCAGCCTGGGAGTGGACAGCCCCATAAAATCAAATGGGACTGATGAGGTACAGTAGTCCAGTGACAAGGGCCAGAAGGCAGAAGGGGACAAGGAAGCTGGTGATAGGGAACCCAAGGTTGAGTAAGGATATTGTTGATGTGTTATGAGATTGTTAACCATTGTCATAGGGCAACATGTGTAGTAACTGTTAAGTGAGAAACTATTTTGTTCTGTAAGCCTTCATCTTAAGTGAGAATAGCAGCACAATTGGAAGAGCGTAGTCAATGTCACTGAACTGTGCATATAGAAATTTTCGAAATGGTGTATCTTTGGCTATGTGTATTTTCACCAAAAAAAAAAAAAAGGTTGAGAAGTTAGAGGGTTGACATGTTGTGGGGTTGTTAACCAATGTCATAAAACAATATGTGTACTACTGTTTCATGAGAAACTATTTGTTCTGTAAGCCTTCACCTGAAGTACAATAAAAAAAAAAAAAAGAACAACCTCAAAAGCCCATTTGTCCCCTTCCTCTTCCTTCCTCCACTAGTGTAATGATCTTAGAAAAATCATTTGGCTTCTTTCCCTCTTTCTCATGTTCACTTGGGAACAACAAAATACAACAAAAAGATTCTGATCATAGATGCAGTTATAAAAATACTGTAAACAATCATGATCAAGGAAAGGGGCAGTCAGAGGCTGGAAGCTAGATATATGAAAGAACCAATACCATAAACGGTAAAAGTCCTTAGAAACATCCAGATTTCATCTTCAAAACAGCCACACAAGTATCTGTATACATCTGCAGTCAGTGATGTCACGTTGGCTGCTTGAACTTGCCACCTTGGTGGAGGTATATTCACATCATGGAAATCAGCAGATGCCACAAACCAGGGCTTGCCATCTCCGCTCCCTCCCACAAGAGCCAGTTGCTAAACCTTCCCTGGCACACCACTTGGTAGACCTGTACTATGATGCACTGTTAAGTGAAGAAGAGTAAGATGTAAAATTATTTATGGAATGATTCTAGTTTTTTAATAGAAGAGGGAGATGTGAATGTGTGTGTGTGTGCGCTCATGCATGCATACATGCATATTCTTGTTGAGTACAGAGAATATTTTTGGTAGTTAACAGTGATTTCTTCCAGGAGAAGGGGTTTAGGTTTGGAATGGGGGTGGGTAGGTATATATATCAGAGTTCAGTTTTGGACACTTTGCCTATAGTTGATTTTGAAATTTAAAAACCAGTAAAATTCTTACATAATCATAATAATGTAAATATCATTTACTTCAGTCCCAAATATTGTGATGAGGTATGTAGAGAAGGAAATATAATCTTAATGTTGAAAGTGTCAAGGTCAGTGAATTCACTTCTCTCACATGCCATCAATTATTCACAGTCAAACCCCTTTGTACTTCATATTTAAAATGCACT
The DNA here is from genome assembly GCF_000243295.1 of Trichechus manatus latirostris. Classification (NCBI taxonomy): domain Eukaryota; kingdom Metazoa; phylum Chordata; class Mammalia; order Sirenia; family Trichechidae; genus Trichechus; species Trichechus manatus. The sequence continues at coordinate 5,884,894 of NW_004444003.1, forward strand.
GTGCTTTGCTTGACCTGAGGTTTCTAACCCCTTTCCTCTTTTGGTGTCTTTTGTATATAAACTTCTACCGTCTCACTAATAATATCCGTGATCTATATCTTGCCTAAGGAGCCCTGGTGGTACAGTGGTTAAGTGCTTGGCTACCAGCTCAAAGGTCAGCAGTTTGAACCCACCAGCCGCTCCACAGGAGAAAGATGTGGCAGTTTCCAAGGAACAGCTGGTGGATTCGAACTGCTGACCTTTTGGTTAGCAGCTGAGCTCTTAACCCCTGCACCACCAGAGCTCCTGTAAAGATTACAGCCTTGGAAACCCCATGGGGTGTTCTACTCTGTGCTATAGGGTTGCTATGAGTCGGAATCAACTCGACAGCAGTGAGTTTATATGTTGCCTGGAATTCACGTTCTTCTTGAAAACACCGTGAATTTTCTATTCTAACGTAGACTGATTGCTCTCTAGGCAACTACACAGTTGACATATGGAAATGTCTAATTTTGACCTTCTGGGTTACCTTGGTGATTTCATGGATCCTGTGTCTGTCTCTCTTTTCAATTATTTTTACTGTTGTTTTGTTTTTCTGTAGTATATTCTCAGTGTTTTTTTTGTTTGTTTGTTTAAAGAAATCTTGCATAGGCAGTAAACTTTGAATCCTTACATGTTAGTTTTCTCTTGTTGCTGTAACAAATTAACTTCGTGGCTTAAAACAGCATAAATCTATTCTCTTACAGTTCTGGAGGCCAGAGGTCCAAAATCAGTTTCATTGGGCTAAAGGCAAGGGATAGGCAGGGTTGGTTCCTTCTGGAGGTTCTAGGGGAGAATCAGTTTCTTTGCCTTTTCCAGCTCCTGGAAGCCACCTGCATTCCTTGGCTAGTGGCCTCTTTCTTGTATCACTCCAACCTATTCCTTGTCATATCTTCTACTTCCTTTGACTTTCTTGCCTCCCTCTTAAAAGGATCCTTGTGAGAACAGTGGGCTCAACTGGATAATCCAGCATAATTTTCTCATCTCAAGATCCTTAATTTAATCATATCTGCAAGTCCATTTTGCCATATAAGGTAACATTCACAGAGTTCAGAGATTAGGTGTGCTTGGGGGGTGGGAGGAGGGAGCATTATTTAGCCCACCACACTTTGTGATACCTAAAAAATGTTTTTATTTTTTCCTCATGCTTAATTGATAGTTTGCCTTGGTGTAAATTCTAAATTCATTATAAATTCTTTTCTCAGAACTTTAAAAATAGTGCTTCTTTCTCTTCTAACTGATTAGAAGTCTGATGCCAGTCTGATTTTCACTCCTTGGTATACGACTTGGTTTCCTTCTGTCTAGGCTTCTGAGATCTTTTGCTTATGTCTAATGTTCCAACTTGTTTAAGCTGAGGATAAACTTCATTCATTAGTGTCCAGTTAAGTTTAATTAATGATCACAGGCATGCCTCTAACAGGGCTGTTACTTTTGGAAAGTGGTTTCCAAATTGCAGGTCTCTGCCCATTTAAAAGAAGGAAAGAAGAAAAGCAATAAAGGGAAGAAGGAAACAATAAGTAGAATAAAATAGAAAATTTCAGAGCGCCATCCTGCAGTAGTTATACGTATTTTTTTCATGAAACATTTGTTTTACTGTATGTGTGTGTTAAAAATTTCCAAAGCCACTGCATTAGCATGCACTTGCTTATGTAATCTGAAACAGGGACTGAAGATTTCACATTAAAATTTATCATTAAAAATTATATTAGTTATAAAATATATTCGAGGGGAGGTGCGTTCTTACTTTAGCTTTAATTTAAAGTTTTAAATAAAATTTTTTTTTGTTGCTCCTTAGTACTAAGTATTAAAGTACTAAGAACGTGGCAAATTTGGAAGCACAAGATTAAGGCGTATTATGAAGCTGCTGGTTTAAAGCCTCTATTTGTTATTAGATGGAATGCTGGGTGTAGGCTGGTGTGGTTCATACTTGGGATCTAGCCTGAAAGCCATATTTTTACCCTCAACAAATATCATCTTTGTTTGAATATCTGTAGTCTGTGTAACCACAGCAAGGTCTTTTTCCCCCCTTTAGAAGAAGACAGAATGCATCTCAAACTTTTTCTTTCTTGTGCTTGTCTCAGAAATAGTTTAAAGCAGAGCTGCCTTCCTCTTTTCTTTGTTTCAGTTAGTTGCAGAATGTGTGGGGTACCATGTAACACTCTTGGTGTGCTCAAGAAGTATAGAGTAACAATGAAATCTTGGAATAGATAAATTTACTCTATGAGGACTGAAGCAGCTGTTAATTCCCAAGGCCAGACTGATTATCTAACAAAGGGTAAAGTATTTTTTAAAATGAAATTGCTTATTTAAGTATGTTTAATACTCATCTGTCAAAATGTACACTGGGAAAAATTATCTGCCATCAATTTTATTTTATTGAATTGAATTTAAAATTTAATAGCTTTGTATAAATTGTTCATTACAGTTTGGGGTTAACTTACTTAATGACACTAAGACACAACGCCTGCTTTAAAAAAATGTAATTCAGGAGGATACTGGACACTTTTAAAAAGTTCTTGGGGGTTTAAATTGAATTAGAGGTTTTCTTAAAATGTTGTCAGTTTTTAAAATGCTTCATAAAATTCTGCAGTTGTCATTTTCTTCCATAAAGTTGTGCCCAGAGATGTTTTCCTGTATCCTTGACTATTTGATCCAAACATCTTCTGGTCCTTACTGTTTAAAGTATACCTTTAAAATCCTGAACAATGTGTTTAAAAAAAACCAAAAACAAAAACAAAGGTTTTGTCAAAATAAGAGGGTTGAGAAAATTTAAACTAGATGGCCCATATATTTCTCCACATGGTTTTATCTTTAATAATAGGAACTTTTTCTTTAGCTACATTTATTGTAACAGCTATGTTGTTACCCTTTAGTTACCAAACACAAATGGTACTGTATTTTCAAAACAAATTTTTCCAGACAAACTTTTACTGGTAATGAATTTGTCATGCAATGAGAACATGAAGATGTAGTGTGAATTGATGGGGTACTGCCCTGATTAAATTTTTATTTGATGTTGACGTGTAAGTACCAACTAACACAGCTGTCATTGTTTAGTAGGTACCTGGAACATAGTGCACACTTGACACAGACACATGACAGCAGTTGATATTGTTTGTGGTCAATGTTTTAGGGTATACTCTTTATTCTTTCTATGGAATTTCTAAATAAGCAATCAGAATGAAACCAAAAGAAATATTCTAGTTTAATTCTTAATAAACTTCTCAGCTACAGATCAGAAAGTATGAAACATACTTTAATGATAATGAATCCTGTAAAAGGTTATTAACTCTTAGTCTATAAATAATTGCCTCAGAATGCAGATTATTAAATAATGTCTCTAACTTGAGTGTTGGGAAAGATTGACATTTCCCATTTAGTCTCTTCAAAGAAGTTGGTTTGGCTGTATTTTGTAAAATTAGTTTGTCTTTAAATCCACTCTCTTTTTAGAACACGTTCATTAATATAAAATTTTTACTGCATAGGAAAATACAAGGATAAGACATTTCTAAAGGAATTTGGAGATTTAGAACTCATTTATTTGATTTAGAGTCAACTGTTCTGAGCATGTTAAAGTGCATCATATTTCCCCTGTAAAATTAGCATACAATTTCATACAATTCAGCAAGACAACCTCTATTGTATTGTTAGGTTTTGTCTTCCTGGAAATTTCTAGATTAAGTCCATCCATGTAAAGCTTTGTCTTTTATAATTTACCCCAATGAAGTTTACCTGGGATACTTTGTATCTTCTCTTCCCAACTCCGTACTATTTCCAGTTCTTGTCTTTACACTTTTAAACTTTTATCATCTCTTAACTGATACAGAATACATTAAAAGAAAGCACCTATCCATTGAATTTGGCCCAATCGCCATAAAATTCATACTTAACAGCTCTAATAATGGAAATGGCGTTTAATAGACAGTCAAGTTCCCTAGTTTGTATTTCATTTCTATTAATTTGCTTTTCCAATCCCATTTGCAGAAGTGTGAGTGTAATGTTTCAAAGCTGGGCAGAAGAAGAGGAAAAAGGAATTGATAAAGGCTCATAAGTCTAGAATAGGATAATGACTATGTATGTAATTGAGTTCGTTATTTCAGACTTCTGTTTACATTACTTCATTGTGAAAATTAGAACTGTAATTTTTGTCTGTATTTTTGTCATTTTTTAACCATTCTATTTGTTTATTCACACGTTTATTTATTCACTTCCTCCAAAGGATGGCATACTGACATTTTATAATCTAAATAAGAAAAACAGTAACATAAAACATTTTTTCCTAATAACATTTAAATTTTTAAAAAAATTCTTGTTTTGCTACTTTTGCTATTATAAACAACTTTATGCTTGTTTGACTATCTCATTGGCATAAATCCCTAAAGGTGGAATTGTTGGGTAAAGGATATGCCTGTTTTTAAGATTGTTGATGCATATTATCAAATTACTTTTCAGAAAGATGTTATAAATTTATGTTTACCCACAGTGTATGAACTGCAAACATTGAATAATATCAATGCATTTTTTGGTCAGTTTGATAAATGCAAAATGATATTTTAAAACTTACATTTGTTTAGTTGCTAATGAGGTGGGTTTTTTCCATGTCTTTGTTTTTAAAATTAGATTTTAGTTTTATTAAACGTATATTTGGTTTAAAGATGCAGCAATCTGTAAGACTTTGAAAAATAGCAAACTCCCACACTCCTCCCTCTCTAATGTTCATTCCATAGAGGTAACCACTCTCCAGTATCCACTGATTCTTCTTCTGTTTACTTCCATAGTGCTGGATAACATGATTGCATTGCCACTTCCTCGTTTTTCAGTTTTAGGCATGAAGATTTGGTTCTCTGACCTGCACCCACCTCTGCTACACACATGTAGCATGTACTTTCAACTCTTAGGGGATTGACTTTTAAGGATCCCTGGTGGCGCAGTGGTTAAGAGTTCGGCTGCTAACCAAAAGGTCAGCAGTTTGAATCCACCAGCCGCTCCTTGGAAACCATATGGGGCAGTTCTACTCTGTCCTATAGAGTTGCTGTGAGTCGGAATTGACTCGATGGCAATGGATTACTTCTCCTCAGGAACCACCATTTGCTGGCCTTTAGAGATGGGGAGGTGTTACAATGTAAATTAGGTTGTTTCTCACCTTTTACGACTGTTGACTTGGTGTTCAGCTTTCTCTGGTCTAAATCTTTCCAACTTCCATAGTTTTTTGTCTGTTTCTCAGTCTGTCTACCTGTCTTTCACTCTCCCCTTGTCCTTGTGGATTTATGCCTTTTAGAGAATCTCTTTATTGTCAATTTGTACTCCCTGGGTGGTGCAAATGGTTAACGCACTTGACTGCTATACAAAAGGTTGAAGGTTGGAGTCCACTCAGAAGCATCCTGGAAAAAAGGCCTGGCAACCTACTTCTGAAAAATGAGCCATTGAAAACCCTATGGAACATGGTTCTACTCTGGCACACATGGGCATAATATGTCTGAATTCACTCAGCAATAGTGGTTATATTACCATTTTAGTAGAGTTTTAGGAGGAATGGATATAAAATCGTGTTCTATCTGCCATCTTTAAATGGAAATCCTTTTACATACCTTTAGTAATCACTTGTATGAAGTAGTGGTTAAAATTATGGACTATGGAGTCAAAACTGCCTGGATTTGAATCCTAGCTCAGTCATTTACTAGCATTGTGGCCTTAAACAAGTTGTTTAAAATCTCTAAACCTCATTTTTTTTCCCCATCTGTGTAAAAGGATTAATAATGATACCTACCTTAAAGCATTGTTGTTAGAATTAAAGATGAAAATGCATGTAAAGTACGTAGCACAACATCTGCTGCCTGGTATTGTCTGACTGTCTGCCAGGCACTTAGTAAGAACACAAATATTGTTGTTGCTGCTGTTATTACTCTTGTGTTTTTCTTGTTCATGACCTTTGCACATGAGCAAGGGCATTTCTGCTGGAATACTTGTCTTTTTCTTACTGATCAGAGTTGCCTTTTATACAGTCTGTCATTGATCTTTTACTTTTATTTACGGTGCTTCAGATAGGTAGTCAGATCCACACAATTTCATGTCATGATCTCTACTTTTATTGTCATATTTGTGTTTTTGAAAGATATCTGGCGTAGTAAGGAAGAAGGTGGCGGGGCAAGAGAATCAAACAGGAGATAATTGTAGTAGTTGAGGCATTAAATAAAGGGGACCTGAAAATGCTAAATTAAAACATGATTGTTTTCGTCATGGAAGATTAATAATATGTATATAAATATATATCTTAACTCTTGAAATATATCTTGCTCAAGTTTATTTTGTGGACAAATTACCTTAATTTTTAAAAGTCTTCTTGAATGCTTGTCTCATCTTCTACCCAAGTGGGTTTTATCTGAAAATTTAGATGGAGCTTTCAGCTTCAGTTTCTCCTTCAATACCCATTTCTATGACCTTAGATCCAAAATTGATTCTTGAGGGATGTGATTTATCATGTCCCCTTAATGTTTTCTTTTGAATATCTTATATAATATTGCAATGATAAATATGTTCATATTCCAAAGTTGTAGTTACAGATATTAAACTTACTCTTTTAAGTTTTTTATTTGATTTTTGCAGGTTTGTCATTTTAGGCAGTATTAAGTTATTTTTATTTGCATTTATCTTAGTTTTATAATTAATTAACTGTATAATTCTTTGAAGGAATCTTGGTGGTGCAGTGATTAAGAGCTACGGCTGCTAACCAGAAGATTGACTATTTGAATCCACTAGCTGCTCCTTGGAAACCCCATGGGGCAGTTCTACTCTGTCCTGTAGGGTTGCTCTGAGTTGGAATTGATTCAACGGCAACCGGTTTGGTTTTTTTATGATTCTTTATGATTCTTTGGATAACAGTTCATCTAAATTTGATCTTTCCACAGATTCAGACCAGGATGTAGCACTCAAACTTGCCCAGGAACGAGCTGAAATAGTTGCTAAATATGACAGAGTAAGTATTCCTATTTACTCTTTGTGTAATTTTCTTAGAAAAAACACATAAATAGAAATGGATTTGCTTTTTGGAGAGCTTAGATTACAGAAGCAGTTTGTTTACTGCATGTGAACACTGAGGTCATTTTTTTCTCTGACTTCCCTCCTAATTCTTTCCTCTGCTCCAGCTACTGGTCTTTTGCTATTCCTCTCTACAGCAGACTCACTTCTGCCTCCGGGCTTGCTATCGCTGTTTCTTCTGCTTAGAACATTTATGTTCTGGATAGCCTCATGTCTCATTGCCTTAACTCTTTCAGATCTTTACCCAGATGCCACCTTCTTAGTGATATCTTCTCTGACCATCCTGTTTAATACCCCCACCTCCCTCACCCCCCACCCCTGCACTCTGTATCCTTTTCCCCTGCTTTCTTTTTCACCAAAACGCTTATCTGCATCTAAAATACTATATATTTTACTTATTTTGTTTATTATCTGTTCTCCCTCCTAGAATGTAAACTCTCTGAGGGCAGGAATTTCTTTTGTTTGCTGTCCTCTATGTCCTAAATACCTAGAACAGACTCAAACTAGGTATACAATGTGGTATTTGAATAAGCAAGTATACAAGACTAAATATCCACCTTATGTATAACTTATATATTCTGTTATAAATTTATCATGTATCTGAAAATGTGAATTTACACATTTATGTATAATTTCCGTTATCATTTAGCCTTATGTTAGTTATGGAATCTGATTTTTGATGCCCTAGAAAATCATAATTGCTGACAATTTACATGTTTCTTTATTACCCTACCTCCTGAGGTCTATAATGAGTAGTAGCAGTAATTTAGAAATGTTATGTTATGTGTTTGTATTACTTGCATGTACTTTTATATTCAATATTTTTTTATTATTTGTGAGAATAATGTGAGCATGAGAAAGCCATGTGGATTGTGCCCTGCTTCCAAAGAGGCATACAGGCTTAACAACTTAAGAGTTGTATTCCAAGAGTTCGTTTTTAAGTTCGTTGTTTGGAACATCAGACACAGTTTCCCATTATTGTGGTTAGGTTTTAGGGTAATGAAAAAGCTAATTAACTTATTTAACTGCTTAACTAGGTTAAAACCAATAGATCTATGATTCATTTATGCTTGCATATATCAATTAACAACACTTAGTGATCAGGCCTAGGCATCATGCTAGGAAGTGGGGAGTCACAATATAGAAATGAATTACAGCAATTTTTGCCCATAAGATGCTTAAAGTCTAGTTGGAGGAGAATATGAGAGCATATAATTATAAAATACACTCAGATGGAGGTGTCCACAAGGCAGTTGGGTATTTGCGTCTGAAGCTTAAATAATTGTTTTAGACAGTTATATTTGGGATTTCTACACAGATCGGTTAGTTAAAAGCTTCAAGAGTAGATGAGTATCAAAACAAAATGTGTTTAAATTGTTGGATGGGAAACTAATATGCTGTGTAAACTTCTACCCAAACCACAATAAATTGTTCAAAAAAAAAAAAAAAGTAAATGAGTACCTAGAATAAGAAGAGCTCAGGGCAAAAACACCGAGCCCACACACAGTTAAGAGGTGTCCGTGAAAAAGCCTTCAAAAGAACAGTTGGAGAGGTAGGAGGAGAACCTATAGAGGATGGTGTCATGGAAGTCAGGGAATAGGGAGTGAGTAACACTGATAAGTGTACCTACAGGGTCCATTAGATAAGGACTGAATAGTGTCCAGAGTCCCTGGGTAGTGCAAACGGTTAGTGCACTAGACTGCTAACCAAGAGGTTAGAGGTTCGAGTTCACCCATAGGCACCTTGAAAGAAAGCTATGGTGATCTACTTCTGAAAAATCAGCCCCTGAAAACCCTTTGGAGCACAGTTCTACTCTGACACACATGGGGCTGCCATGAGTTAGAATCGACTAATGGCAACTGGAGGGAGGGAAGGAATAGTAGCCACAGTATTTGACAACTGGGAGGTTACTTTTGACTTTGGCAAGGATATAGTTTTAGGGCTGATGTGACGGTGAAGTAAAGAAGTAGAGAGGCAAAGTGTATAGTCTACTCTTCTTAGAAGTTTAGATGAAAAGGCCAAAAATACATTTTTTTCTAAGATATGTTTGATCTAAAATTTTTAAGTTTGCCAGTTCATACTTTATTTGCTTTATTTGCACACAAACTTTATGATTCATGATTTATAGGTGAACTCTTTAAATATTTCTGGGATTTTATTTAAAAATGTATGTTATTTTTAATAGCTTTGTTTTCTTTGCCTCTCATTGTTTCATCTTTCCCACTCTGCTTCTGTAAAAATGGCAGTGTGGGGTCATCACACCTCCTTTAACTTCACAGGGGGGGAAGAGAATTAAGATCAACAGCCCAAGGCTGATTCCTATGAAGCAGAGGTCAGACATACCTTCTCTCTCCAACCTTTTTAGCAATTCTGACACCAGCCATCCCTCCCAGAGCACTCTCTACTCCTCTGCTGCGTGTGATAATTCATTGCAGTGGCCACACAGAATTCACAGACCATACTCACAGTTATAGAGTTTACTAGGGAAGTAGCAGATTACAATTCAGGATCAGGAATGACTCAGAATACAGTTATTGAGTCAGGATGGGTTCTCAGCTGGGCCCACAGGCAGGCCTCTCTCTCTTGTGCTCTCTCTCTCGGCCCCTTGGCCCTGCCTCTGCCCTGCTTTGGCAAGTTTTACAAAGCTCTTTAGCTCTGCCAATAAGTGCCCAGAGTCACCCGACTCTGCCAGCAAGCCTCCTGCCCGAAGGTGCTCAGCTCTCTCACTCTGTGGGTCAGCACACCCACTGCAGCTGCCTCGCTCCATGGACTGGGAAGTCCGTTGTAGCATCTTGTGCCAGTCTCCTGGTTCTGCTGATGCCAGTTCTCTGCTGCTGCTTCTCACCGTCTCGCACCATCTCTGGTGTTACAGCTCTTTTTCTCTGTCTTCTGGATCTAGAGGGTTCTCAGCGGAGGGATCCCAGGTCCAAAGGACACTCTTCACTCCTGGCTCTTTTCTTTTGATGGTAGTGAGGTCTCCTTCTCGCTCTGGGATTGTCTCTTTTTAAGCCTAGCGAGATGGCAAAACTGACCAATCCCCTTGTTAGGGTTCTATACACCTTATTCACATGTTCCCACCCCCTGCCCCCCCACAGGGGTTCCATGCACCTTATTTGTGTTCTTAGCAGGCTGTCCAGTCTTCTTGGTGAACCACAAACACCTTATTTGCATAACCCCACCCAATCATTTTATGGAAGTCACAAAGACTATGGCTAGAAGGGCCATATTAAGTAATTTACTGCACCACAGCTTCTCCCTGGAAACGTCATCTGATCAAGACTTAGCAACATGTCAGTTGTTACTGATATATAGTATCTTCCATAGTTCCTAACTGAGGAAACAATGATATTGCCAAAATTAGTTTGGTTTAAAGAAAAAAGAATGTCAAGTAAGTTGATAATGCCTTTTTTCCAGCTCTTATTGTTAATAAAACATAAAATAGCTCTTGTTTTTTGGTCTTCTTATTTAAAAAAGTATTTGGTTTTATAAACTCCCAAAAATGCCTTCTTTTGTCCCCTATTTTAGGGACGAGAAGGTGCAGAGATTGAACCTTGGGAAGATGCTGATTACCTTGTTTACAAAGTCACGGATAGATTTGGCTTTTTACAGTAAGTCGCATAGATTGAAAGCCACCTTTTTTGATTATAATGTTTTTATGGTCACTTACTATATTGATTTTCCTTATTTTCAATGGAATTGGTATAAATAAGAGTCAAGGAATCGTCCTACGATGTGCTTTTTGGTTATTAAATTCCTGGTGTTTTTAATTTCTGTCATTGAAATTGAGCTAGAGTTAAGAATATAATCTTTAGTATTTTGGTAACAACATAATGCAGTAAATGAGTTGTATTAATAATTTAGCAGAATTAAATGTGAAGGAATAATGATTTCTATTTTAAAAAAATTATAAAACATTTTATATAAATGTATTTTAAGAATAAATAGCAATTAGAACTTTAGTGTTATACAGCCCAAAAATGAGCAATGAAGAGAAATACCATTGCTCTTCCTTATAGCTGTAAATGTGTTCATGTTATTGCTTCTCAAAAGTAATTCCATTTTTCCCAAGTATGTAATAAAAGAGTTGATAGAGGTCTAGACCTCTGTAAAATAAAGTGGTTAATATGATTTTGACTCTTAAAAATATCCTGCTAATCATGTGAATCAGTCCATCTGGTTCTGGCAGTTTTTAATCAGGTTCCCAGTTTAGTGAGTAACTTAAGTCTCATTCACATGTATTCTTTTTCAGTTTTGTTTATTACATATAGGAAAAAGCCAGGAATTTTAATTTATATATGATTAAATTTTGAGGGAAAAACACAATTTCATATATAGTTCATAGCAGTGACTTACAGCATTCAGACCTTGTTTTCTATTTCTGTTCAGTTTTTTTGCATTTAGGAACTGTTTTATTGTATCCTGTTTTACTGAGGGTAAAACAAGCAAGCAAACAAACAGTTCCGGGAGTTCGAGAATTTGTGCTCTTCTTGTGGCTTTTCTGGCCTCTAGTCAGTTAACCATTTCATGCCTCATTTGTAAAACAGGAATCAATAACTGCTGTACATACATTACTGTATATTTCAGGCTTTGAAGAAATAAAATGTAAGACTATAAATTTCTGGATAAATGTAAGGTGTTATACCTCATGCCATTAGCATATCTGAAAAGTTCTCTTGCGTAGTTGTAATCAAGAGAGTTTGGTCTTCAATAGACTAATAAAGCAGTCTTTAACTATGATTAAAATAGTGTTTTAAAATTATCCCCCTTTCATATTTTTTTAAGTAAATAAAACTTGACCACAAATATTACAGGAGATGATTGCATATTTGTGTGCATTAATTCCCGTATCTGGGGTATGTAAATGAAGTTTTAAAGGACAGTTTGAGCATTTAGAACTGTCAAGGACAGTGGCTCCCAAAGTTACCTTCACATTAGAATAAGCTGGAAAGTTGTTGTTTTTAAATGATTTCTGGGTCCTATTGTAGATTTTGATTCAAAAAGTGTGATAGAACTCTCAGCTCGTTTTAAACTCCCCAAGTGTGTCTGATGGTAGTGAGCCATTGTAATAGATAATATTTTATCATGAAGTGGTCCAGTATAGTACAAAATACATTTGAAAACCTTCTATATTACAAAAGGCTGTAGTAATTGCCTAATTCTCTTTTCTCATTGCCTGAAACAACATGAGCTGGACCTTAGTAATAAGAAGTCTGGCTGAAGAGTCTGCTCGGTATTTGGCAGTCTTAAAAATTGCAGTCAGTTATTTCATGTTTGTTTTCTACCCTCTGTGCCGAAGTCCATTTGGCCTTAGTGGGAAAAAAGTCAGTCAGTAACTTGTCTTGATAATACTAGCTAATATTTATTGAGCACTTACTGTTTGCCAGGCAGTATTTTAAACGCTTTACATAGATTAAGTCATTTATTTCTTTCAGAAACTCTCCGGGGTGGGTACTGTTTTTTAATCTCCTGTTTTTAGATGATGAAACTGAAGCAGAGAGGTCAAGTAACTTGCCCACGATGTACTGACAGTGAGCATCAGACATGGAACCTGGGCCTAAGCAGTCTGACTGCCGAGCCTGTGTTCTTAACCACTGCATTGTGCTACTTGGTACTGTTTTTCCTGTATAATAGAAAATTTCAAGAATAAACGCTTTGAAGTGCCTAGAAGGAAAACAAAGGAGAAAAAAGAGTACCTAAAGAGAAGGATACTGTTTGAAATGATCACCACTTTTTTGAGAACGAAGCAGATTGATACCAGTTCTTGTATTATTACACTGACTTTTAAAATTTTATTTACTCCAGGATGCAATCCTAAAGCAGGCAACACAAATGAAAATAATGAACCATGAAAGTAGATTTTAGCACGATGTTAGACTTTATCAAATTTCACCAAAATCATTGATTTTAATTACATTGCCTAATTTAAGTAAAACACTTTCTCCGGAGATTGCTGATGGTGGCATTCATTGCTAGCCACTGTAGACTGGATTTTTTTGTGCTATTGAATAAAGTCACTTGGCCTAGGCATTTAGGTATTGCTCCCTGTCATACCTCAGTCAAAAGAGTTTATTTTTCTACTGTCTTAATTCTTTGTACTTGTTCATTGGTTCTGCAGTGAAATTGAATTTTAAGTGTCAGTGTCAATATCAATAAAATCGCAACAACAGTAACAAAAAAAACTTTGTAGCCTGTTCCAAAGATTGTTTAAAGCTTATAGAAAACCAAACCTGTTGCTGTCGAGTCGATTCTGACTCATAACGATCCTATCTAACTGTAATTTTTAGTAACTTACTTGTTCTAATATATGGAAGTGTGATAGTAATTAACAAATATAGCATAGGACTAACTTGGTTTTATAACAGATTTCACAATAAATATTGAAGCTCTTGCCAAACAACATTGGCTTGATGATGGAGCAGCGGTGTCTTTGTTTAATACTCAGAAATGAGGAGTTATCCCCAGTGTGTGTGCCTGTGATGGAGTTACATTTGGAGAATAGAAAATAGGTCTTATTTAAAAAGTTAGAGAGCTTTAAACATTTTTAACATTTAAACTTTAAACATGCTTATAAAAAGTAGTCATTGCTAGTCTGCTCAACAAAGAATTCTTGATATTTGGAAAATACTTGATAATGCTTTTAGGTCACAAATTACTAATAGATTAGAAGGCAATGATACCAAAAATAGAGAAGATAAAATTAATACCAAGGTTCAGATTTTCAGCTATTTATCAAAATGTGTACATTTATAAAATTTAGCAGACTGTTTGTAGTTTACTATGACTATATAAATATATGAAAGCCAGAATAGAGATGCTTTTGTTTTTGTTTTTAAAGAATACCTATTGCGATTGAAGAATCTGAGAACACTTTCTACCCATTGTATAAAGTTTGTCTAGAGGAAATCTAAACTTACATAAAATTTAGTATGAAAACAAACATCAAATTTAGTATGTTAAACTTAACTGATTTTTTACAAGCTTTAAGTTTCCAATGAATATATCTCAATAGTTACATAAATACTCCACCTGCAGTGATGAGAAATTACGGATACTATCAGAATCGACTTGATGGCATCCGGTTTGGTTTGGTTTGTACTCTAACTAGTAACTCTTTTAAAAAAGCTTAATAGCAGATGTAAGAATATATCTAGTTAAGCACTCTCTCTTTCCATGATGGCTGTTTTTTGTTTGTTTTTTACTTACTGTATTTTTAAAGTGTAGCTACTTGCTGACAGCTTGGTGTTTTCTTTAAGCAGCTTTTAGGTACCCTTTTCCCTTGAAGGACAAACTCTTGGTCTTTAAAGCAGTGTTTGGCAAACATTTTCTATAAAAAGCCAGATATTAACTATTTTGGCTTTGTGTCACAACTACTCAACTCTGCTGTTGTAGCATGAAAATAACCATAAACAATACATAAGTGAATGACTGTGACTGTGTTCCAGTAAAACTTTATTTACAAAAACAGCCAGTGGGCCAGATTTGGCCAATGGGCTATAGTTTGCTGACCTAAAGGAGTGCCCTGCACCCACCCAGGTTTCGATGCTTCCTTTCTTCTACTTGAAGGATTTTTATATGGCAAAGTAAAGATGCATACATGCATGCAGGCATGCATCCATCCTTCCATTCATGCGTTCATTGAGCTCCTGCAATGCCCCAGACACTGTGCCTGATACTAGTGCAGTGCTTTACATGAGTATTTTGAACATTGCATGTAGCTGTTGATTAAGAGGGCATTCTCCTGCCTTTTTCCTAGGAAGGTTATGAAAATTAATGTATGCCAATGCATACAGAGCTTTGAGGAGGAAAAGTTCTCTGCAGATTGGTGTTGTGCACACAGCAGATCCTATGTAAAAGGTTTTGGTTATGAAGAAATAATGCAGGAAAATCCATATGGGAAAACAGCCATATTCTTGCTCCATCATCCTTCTATCTGAAGAATCCTCAAAGTTTCTTTCTTCTTGAGAATTGGTTCCTCAACCTTCGTCTCTTTTCTTCATAGACTCCTGAACAATCTGAAGATCTGGTCTATCTTACTTTGAACCCACTGGATTAGATAGTGCTGAACATCTCCATATTAGGCATCATTTTCTGTGACTAAGTGAAAATGTTAGTTTTCATGTCTGTGAAAAGAGGAGTTCGGACTACCTAAGATCTCTTTTGACTGTTACACTCTTTTGTCAGTTCCATTGCTATAGCTTAGTGGTTCACCTAAGAACTCTTTAGAATAGCAAGGGTGCCTTTAAAAATACTGCAATCTTGAATACTAATTTACTATGTTTTTAAAAGTTGTCTTATTTGGTCTTAAAAGAAACTAAGGCAAAAATATGTACATATTGTTGCCAAAACATTGCCGTAATACTACTTAGATAGCAACTCAGCGCACAACTTTGTTAATGGATTGTGGTTATTGCTAGGTGCCGGTCCAGTCTGTTCTGACTCATAGTGACCCTATGTACAACAGAATGAAATACTGCCCAGTTCTGTGCCATCTTGTTAATGGATAGCACATTGTTATTACATTATTGGCAAATAGTACAAGAGTCTCAGAATATTTTATATCAGAGATGATATCACAAAATTGTACTATTAGAAAAATGAATTTGATCTTTTATTCTATATTTTTAAAAATCACCCCCGTTTAAATTTTGACAATGAAGATCTCCTAATTATACAAAATAAAAGTTGAAGTTTTTGTTTTAATTCATAAATCTGTTGGAGGCAATTTTTTTTTCCTATGCTAAGAGGACATTTACTTAGGTCATAGTTTGAGCCAGAGAGTGGAGGTGATGATCTCAGAAGTTGACAAATTATGGCCCACAGGCCAAATATGACAAGCTGCCTGTTTTTTATGAAGAGTTTTATGAGAACTTAGTCATGCTTAATTTACATATTATCTGTGACTGCTTACAACAGCAGAAGTTGAGTAATTTCAAAAGAAATTGTACAGCTCACAAAGCCTAAAATATTTACTGTCTGACTCTTTACAGGAGAAGTTTGCTGACTTCTAAACTTCTGGTTGAGAGGAGTGCTATCCAATAGAGCTTTCTGCAAGGATGGAAATGTTCTGTATCTGCACTGTTCAGTACAGTAGCTGCATGGCTATTGTGTACTTGAAATGTGGCTAGTGAGACTGAGGAACTGAATTTTAAATTGTATTTAATCTTGATTTACATTGAAAATTAAATAGCCACATGCAGCTAGTGGCTACTGTATTGGTCAGCACAGTTCTAGAGATTTGAAGATTGGGTGTATTGTGGTTACAAAATAGCTAATTGTTCTATATTGAACTCAGTGGAACAGAGACTTATGTAACTCTTGTGATAATATATGGTTATATATCACATTTAATTGTAAAAACAAGGTCACTGTGATTTCAACTTTAAACTGTCTCACGTACACTTTTTTTACTCTGCAGTGAGGAAGAGCTCCCATACCATAATGCAGCTGTGGAACGGGTAAGTCGTGTATTTATAGTTTCTGGTGAATACTTTTATTAGAGTAATCAGAATTACCACCTTTCTGATTTTGAGTGCCATATTATATGTTAATGGCACCGTCATTGTTAGAATTTGACCTTGGTTATATCAATCTAAGAAAATAATTGAGTTTATGGTAAAATAATCCTAGGAGATTATATGAGACTTCTGGTAGATACTTGAAAATAAGGAAAGGTAGCAGTTAATAGAGAAGACTTACATTCTAGACTGGTAATTCTCAGTCTAGGAGTCTTCAAAATGTAGAACCTTTTTAAAGGTCGGTGCCTTGGAACCTAGCGCAGTTTATTAAATCAGAAACTCTGGGACAGGAGCCCAGGCATGTACATATTTTAAAAATCTCACAAGTGATTCTCATGCATATTTCTGGCTAATAAAACACTATTCTAGGCCAATTGCTTTTGGAATACAGCTGTTCCATGAGTTTTCAATAAATTTGCCACAAACAACAACAAAATGTTTTCTGTAGTCAGATAAGTATATTAGCATTTTAAGAACCTGCCAACTTTTTTTTTTAAACACTGTGTTTCACCTTTCCTCATTATACTTCACTAGGGAGCTGATTCTACACCTGAGTGTGCATGAGAACTAGAGACTAAATGTCTTAAAGTTGGTCAGAATCTCTCAACCATCCCCACCCCCCAATCACCATTTTTTCTGTATCAAATAATGCATTGTAGAATCAAAGTGAGTCTGTCTATTGGGATAATTATCAGGAGTTTGTGCATGTTTGTATGGGAGGAGGTGGAGTAGGGGAAGTTTCAAATAATACAGCTGAATTTGGAATTTGAATTTGAAGATTATTTTTAAAAATCTACTTAAACACACTTCTTCTTGTTTTGAAAATCAAAACTGGCATAACCTTAAGATACAGCCAAAATTGCCATTTTACATATATTGTTATTGTTTTTAGGTGCCGTTGAGTCAGTTCTCACTCATAGTGACCCTATTTCCAAAGAATGAAAACTGTCCAGTCTTGTGCCATCCACACAATTGTTATTATGTTTGAGCCCATTGTTGCAGTCACTGTATTGATCCATCTCATTGAGGGTCTTCCTCTTTTTCTCTGACCCTCTACTTTACCAAGCATGATGTCGTTCACCTGGGACTGGTCCCTCCTGATAATATGTCCAAAGTACATGTGACAAAGTCTCGCCATCCTTGATTCTAAGGAGCGTTCTGACTCTAATTCTTCCAAGACAGATTTGTTCGTTCTTCTGGCAGTTGGTGGTATTTTCAGTATTCTTCTCTAGCACCATAATTCAAATGTATCAATTATTCTTTGGTCTTCCTTATTCATTGTCCAACTTTTGCATGCATATGAAGTGATTGAAAATACCATGGCTTGGGTCAGACACACCTTAGTCCTCAGTGACATCTTTGTGTTTCAACACTTTAAAGAGGTCTTATGCAGCAGATTTGCCCAGTGCGATATATCGTTTGATTTCTTGACTGCTGCTTCCATGGGCGTTGATTGTGGATCCAAGTAAAATGAAATCCTTGACAACTTCAGTACTTTCTCCGTTTTTTTTTTTCTTTTTTTTTTTTTAAATATTTTATTGTACTTCAGGTGAAGGCTTACAGAACAGATAGTTTCTCATGTAACAGTAACACACATGCTGTTTTATGACATTGGTTAACAACCCCACAACATTTTAACCCTCTAAATTCTCAACTTTTTTTTTTTTTTTTTTTTTTGGTGAAAATACACATAGCCAAAGATACGCCATTTCAAAAATTTTTTTACATACACATTTAAGTGACATTGACTACGCTCTTCTAATTGTGCTGTTGTTCTCACTTAAGATGACGGCTTACAGGACAAAATAGTCTCCCATTTAACAGTTACTACAAATGTTGCCCTATGACAATGGTTAACAGTCTCACAACACATCAACAATATCCTTACTCTACTTTGTGTTCCCTATCATACTTTCTCCGTTTTTAATGATGTTGCTTATTGGTCCAGTTGTGAGGATTTTGTTTTACAGATACAGAGATTCCTATATGTACTTTTTGCAGCTGAATTCTCTTGTGGCTGCCTGGTTCTCTCTCAGTATCATAACCTTGATGTTTTTACAAAGGAATTTCTTTCTTTTAATAGCTATGTTATTGAGTAGCGACTTTGTATCAAGCACTGGAATAGATACTTCCTAGAATATTAGGATAAGTAAGACATAGTTTCTGCCTTTGTAAAGCTTACTGTCCAGTGCCTTTAAATACCAACTGTATTAGTGACTTGACACCTTGAAACCCAAACTTGTATAGCCTTGTATATACATTGCAGTGTCTATACTTAGATGTCTGACTTGTGTCTATACGTAGATGTCTGACTTGTATATATACTTAAATGGCTAATAAATGTCCAAACGGGAGCTTCCATCATTCTCTTCAAATCCATTTCATTAACAAACTTCCCATCTCTGTAAATGACAACTCCACTCTTCCGGTTGTTCAGTCCAAATGCTTCTGTGTTATCTTTGACTTTATCCATTCCTTTCATACCCCACATCTCATCTTCCAGCAAATCCTATGAGCTCTATCTTCAGAATATATTTAGAATTTGATGACTTATCACCATCTCCACTTCTACCACCCTGGTCCACTGTAATCTGTCTACTAGAACCTCTTATCCTCTTGCTTCTGTAATTGCTTCCCTTCCTCCCCATAGTCTGTCTGTTCTCAGCAAAATAGCCAGAATAACCATGTTAAAATGAAGTCAGATCATGTCACTGTCTGGTCAGAACATTAGAGTGGCTCCCCATCTTACCCGGAGTAAAAGGAGAGGTTCTTAGAATGACCTACAAGTCCCGGAATGATCTCACTTTTGTTACCTCTCTGATCTGTCCTACTTCCCTCCCTTGTTCACTCACTGGCCTGCTTTCTGTTTCTTGAGCGTGCTGACCATATTCTCTTTTTCACACCTTTTGCACTGGTTGCTTCGTCTCTTGGAATGCTCTTCCCTCCTGATAGCTACAACCCCCAGCCTTCATCCCTTATTTCCTTCAGGTATTTACTCAAATGTCACCTTCAGAATAAGACCCTCCCTCACCATCATATTTAAAATTGTGAACTGCTCCCCCTCCCACACATACGTGCTATCCTCCTTTAATTTCTCTTTAACACTTTACACTCTTTTACATGCTGTCTATTTTATTTATTTTGTCTGTTTCCTGCACTAGAATGTAATCTCTGTGACGATGGGGTTTTCATCAGCTTTGTTCACTGCTGTAGCCTCACTACCTAGACCAGTGCTTAGCACATAGTATATGCTCAGTAATTGTTGGCTGAGTGAGTGACTGAATGTAATGACTTCTTTATAACATTAAGTATATTGAATTTAAAGAACTGATACAGATTATCCTTTCAAATGTTACAACATCTCCTTTATTTGAGAAATTAAGGAGAGAAGAGTTAGAAAGTATCTTTTAGCAAAAGATATCCATATGTGGCAAAATAAAAATCTGACAACTCAATATTGATTTCTTTCTCCAATGCCCCCCTCCCTTTTGTGATTTCCTGGGCCAGAATGTCCAAAAGTTTGTGAACCAGTGATGTAGATGATTCAAGAAATGAAACAGTGAAGAAAAGAAGAAGTATAAGAAAATCTAGTGGAGTATGCATGCTTGAGGGAGATTTTTTCTGTTTTTAAAATTTTGTTTATTTTTTTAAGAGATTTGCCTATATACTGAAAGATGTTTACCCAGTGAAATTTGACTTATAATTAATTGGTTGTCTACACTAAAGTTGAATATAATGGGGAATCACTTAAAAAAAAAAAAAGATCTACGCATACCGTAGTTTTATTTTAACATAAAGCATAATTGTACATTTATTTGTCTTTTTTGGAGGAGGGACAGGGTTCTGAGGCTGCTGATTGGGTTCCACAATGCCTTTTGTACATACAAACTGCACTCATATTGCATGACTTGCTTTTTATAGTTTTGGCTTCTTTAAAGTGGAATGAGAACTTAGACACATGCAAAGTAGACTGAGCCTAGACACTTTTTAGTTTATTTGGATTTCCCCTCAATTCTTCTGGTTTGAGTGAAGTTCATGTATTTTACAGCAACTGCCTAGTCCTAGTGGTCAAGTGCTGCCATTTCTAGGGAAAAATTCTACATGTATTTCTTAATTGAACAAAATCAATGGAAATGATAGCCTTGTTGAAGTGTACACTTATTTATTAATCTTTACAAAGCATACACTTGAAGCATGTACTTACTGCCACCATGGGAAGACTCATACACTAATGTATAGTCAAGAAATCATGGCTTTAGTTTCAGCTTTTCCATTGTGTTATTTTACATAAAACAATTTCTGTAACAGAATTCTGTTTAAAATAGGGATAGCAGTATGTAGTCCTTCATAAGAAGATTAATGTCAGTGTTTGCAGAGTGCTTTGGGTTCCCTTTAACAGGCACTTACACAAATAAACAAACACACTTATTTTATTTACTCTGCAGAGAACGATATTAGTAATGGACTTTATTGTTTCTTTGAGCTTATTGATGTTTTTAATAAGGAGATAAGGACATTAAAAAAAACTGAATTTTCATAGCTACAGCTATTCTTTTTTGTAGTACAGTATTTTGCATGGGGCATGGAATGTTAGGGCCTATTTATACCTTTAAAAACTATATGTTAATTTCATGTGGTTTGAAATCTTACTCAGTCTATGACAATTTTCAATGTCAAGGCACATCATTCTTAAAACAACTCTTTCCTTCTTGCACTTTTTGTCCTCTCCTGACCTCTGCTGGTAAGGTTTAGGCATGCATGACTCTGTTCAACTTCATCTTCAGTCATGTATCTTAATATTCAAATAGGAGAAATGTAAAAGCATCTGCAGACTTGAATTGGCCCAAAGTTCTAAGATTTCTAATTCTAGAAGAGAAGGCTATTTAATATTCATCCATGTACTATGTTTAGCCTTTACTGTCTGAATTATTAACTATCTTATAATGGAAGGGGCCTTGGACCAGATCGTACTCAAGCTAATGTTATGTGGATGATTCAACAAGCAATTGTTAAGTACTTACTATTCAGCTGATCCTGCACAGGATTAAAAAATATTATCTCAGATCACTGGACTGTGGACCCCAGCTTTAATTCTTACACTCTCCTTGCCCCAGTAGGAGAGGTCAATCCCGACTCACAGGCAACATAAACTTAAGATAATAGCGTATCTTAAGAAGTTTAGTTCTTCCCTGAAAACAGCTCATAGGGAGAAAAGTACATAGCAGTGTACCATTTTCTTAGAAGAGGTAATGGGGAGATAACAAAGGGAATATAGGATAGCAATTAAGACCTCTGCATAATTTTCCTTTTGATATATGTTATTTTGACATTCTCAGAGGAGTAGTATTTTCTTATACCATTTAAAAAATTGCACTGATGAACATCTCAAATACGCAGATCTTAGTTTTTGATTACCATTCCCTATTAAAAAGAACCACTGTTTCTTCAAGAAATAGCTGATTCCAGGTCTGAGGTAGGATAAGTATATGGTGATCCTGAATCATCTTGTGCCAGAAAACAAGAAAGTGATCAAAGACTAAGCGGGTATGTCTAAAGGACCTACTTGACAGGAGAAATCTTCAATTAGATAGGAGGCAATCTGGCCAAATTTGGGACAATTTGAGCTGCAAAAAGAATAACGATTGTAACACATTAGATAAAATAATCCTTTAGACTATACCAAAAACCAAAACCTGATGCCGTTGAGTTGATTCTATCTCATAACAACCCTATAGGACAGAGTAGAACTGCCCCATGGGATTTCCAAAGAGCAGCTGGTATATTTGAACTGCCAACCCTTTTGGTCAGCAGCAGAGTTCCTAACCACTGCACCACCAGACCATAGTGATATTAAAAAATGGGGAGGGGCAGAAGGAAAAACTTTTTAATAGATAAATGCCCGTTAATAATATAGAAGGAATGATAGAAAAAAAAAATCACCATTTTGTATCATCAGAGTCATAAGTGATTCATGCAACGATTATCAATGGATGATAACACCATTGGGTAGAGTTGTTAAGGAACAGAATGTCCATATTGTCTCAAAGGATACTACACAGATTACTTATTAGTTATAAAAGGGAATTTCTCTATTAGTATTGGAGAAATTGGGCAAATACCACCTTAACCAAGTGATCAAACTTTAGCATCACTGATAATAGTGTAAATTGACATTATGTATCTCCTGATGAGACGCACTGGGAAGGGCACATTACCTGTGTAACAGTCCAACCAAAATCTAGCCTGAGTCTAATCATGGGGAAATAAATTAGATAAAACCAGATAGTGTGGCTTCAAAATGTCAATGTCTTGAAAGGCAGAGAAGGCAAGGGGGCTGTTCTACATTAAAGGAAACGAAAGAGACATGCCAATAAAGACAATGCATGGTCCTTGATTGGGTCCCCAATTTCTCCCCTCTCTCCAAAGAAAAATAGCTACAAAGAAGATTTTTGGGACAAGTTAGGAATTTGGTATATGGATGCTTTAATAGGTAATAATGCATCAGTTATAAATTTCTTGGGTGTAAGTGGTACTGTGGTTATGTAGGAGAATTATATTTGTTCTTTGGTGATAAACATACTTAAAACATTTAGGGATAAAGTATTCAAGACATCTCTGAGTTTCTAATAGATCAGCAAAAAAAGGAGGGGAGGATTGATATAAATAGATGAAATTTGGCAAAAGTTAATTAGTGGATCTCGTTGAAGTATATGTAAGTATATGGTGCACTATTCTTCCAACATTTCTGTAGGTTTGAGGTGTTTCAAAATAAAAATTGGGAAAGTCAAGATGTGATAGGTCTTTGTATGAAATCAACAGAATTATTTATTATCAATTTTGTATAGACTTAGACCATCAGTAGTTCTGAATTTTGGCAGAACTTTGAGAAGTATTGCCAACATATGGAATGATACTATTTTTACCATTATGCTACATGTTGTTAGGTGCAGTCAATTCCGACTCATAGTGATCCCATGTGACAGAGTAGACTTGCCCCATTAGGGTTTTCTAGGCTGTAATCTTTACAGGTTTTACATGTCTTTCTCCCACAGAGCTGCTGAGTAGGTTCGAACCACCAACCTGTCAGATAGTAAGTGAGTGTTTAACCGTTGCACCACCAGGGCTCCTTTTTCTACATAAGAGAGATTATTATAATTTACTTCTGATTATCTCTATATTATAGTGATCGAACTGCTATCAAAAGTAAGGTGAGGAAGAACAACACAGACAGACAAATAGCAAACATTGGTCAAAGAAGCATGAAAATACATTGTGTGCTGGGAATGCCAAATAGTTCATGGTGGCCAGATCATAAACGTAGAATGATGTGAAACTGGAAGGTGAATTGGGGCCATATTATGAAGGGCCATCCTTATCTGCTGTGTTAAGAAGTTTGAACTTTATTTGTAGATAATTGGTAACCGTGGAAGGATTTTAAACTGGGACATGTTTAAAAAGTTTTGGTAGCACTAGGGAGGCAGGATTGAAGACCGTCAGGGAGACTAGTAAGGAGCTATTGATTGAATCTGTGATTGGCTTAACTAAGGGCAAAGGACATGATGGAATGAAGGGGCAAAAGATGGAACTTGGATAGTATAGTTTGGGTGTGGGAATTAAGATCAAAGGAAGACCTAAAACAACTTTAATGTTCTAGTTTGATTGATGTAGGGCGTAATGATGATTTTAATTCATGACAGGGAACAAAAGGGTAAATAGCAGCATGCTTGAGGAAATAGTTTTGGATGTGTTGAAGTGTCCATTGAACTTTCAGGTGTAGATTCTAACATGCTGTTATAGTCTAGCTTTGCCTTGGTGTTACTGAGTCCAGGGCAAGACGATATGCCTTAGCCTACTTTTCTTGAGCACATAAGTTCACGTTTGTCAGATATATTTTCAGTTACATCTTACTTCAGAATAATTGCTGGAATAGTTAGCTGTAGCTTGTTTGGTGGTAAGGTATATTTTATTGATGAATTGTAGATTCATGAGTGAGGGAAAACAAAGACTTTCACGTGCATTCAAGTCTGCTGTAGTTGAACTGACAGCATTACGGAGTTAAAATTTAAACTTACTTGAACTACTAATATATAATTTTAAAAAACCTATACAACCTGGGAGCTTCTTCCAAGGTGTATCATTTTTCCTTCTTCCTACTATAGAAGAAAGAAAAGCATACTTAATGGGTTTTAAAATTGTGCATGTGCCAGTGTGGGTGTGTATTTTGCCATTGATTGCACTGAGAATGTGTAGCATTTAAAATAATCAATGTATATGATAAACATTAGGATACAAAAGTGTGCCTTAAAAAAAGAATAACTACTTCCTAAAGTGATTCGTTGTTAATTCATAGTCATAAATATGAAAGATAGCAAGAGACCTGCTAGATCTCAGCAGGGTTGTTCCTGGCACAAGTGTATTTTATTATTCTCTTGGGTTGGCTTGAATTATTTGGTGTTTTCCTGTTGGTAGAGAAAGGGATTATGCTTTGAAGAAGTCAGGGGAGGAAGTGCAGAAGAACAAAAAAATACCAAATGGCAACTTAGATCAATCTTAATTTTTCACAGCTTGGCCTTCTCTAAAGTCACATTTAACAGAAACATTAATTAGATTTCAGTGCCCCACTGAGTTTTAAAATTAAACATATTTCTGGAACCATCTGTAACATTTTATCACTAATAGTATAATGAAGAATACACTTAGTCTTTTGAAAAATGGGAATTATAACAGAATTATCTTTTACTCACGAGTGATCACCTTTTATTATGAAAGACTCATCAAACTTTTTAAGAGTTAAGAAGTAATTTAAGAGTTTTAAGAATATACCTAAAAATAAAATTATATTGATGAGAAACTTTCTAAATTAAAGATTTTCTTTGGGATTTTTATGCTTCTTTTAGACCTAAAAATATTGATGGTGGACATACGCCATCTGCCAACATAATACCTGCTTGAGTCAGTCCAGTGTGGTGGCTAAGAGTGCAGGCCCTGGAGCCAGGCTGCCTAGCTTTGAATCCCTCTTCTACCACTTACTAGGTATGTGAATTTGGGCAAGTCACTTAACCCCTTTGTGCCTCTGTTTCCTTATTTGTAAAATGGGGATAGTTTTACCTGACCTCATTGGTTTTTAGTGAGGATTAGTGAGTTAATACATGTGAAACATTTTGCCCTATGCTTGGCTCTTGGTAAGCGTTATGAAGTTGTTGTTACTATTAGTTCTCTTTGTGGCAGTTTAAGTAATTGTCTTTATACAACACCAGCTTTGAAGGAGACATCTGGCTTCATCTCCATATGCTTTCTATCCAGAACTGGATAGGTATAGTCCTGTTTGAAGATGGGAGAAAGAGAAGGAAATTGTAGATAGTATCTCTTTAAATAGTCTACAGACCTTTGTTAGATTTAACATAAGATCATTTGCTAAAGTCTGTTTAACTCCTTTTAACTAAGATTCAGAGAGTGAAAATATAAATTGGGAATAAACACTCTACTACTTTTTGGTGTTTTGTTTTATTTTGGTTCTTTTTCTCATTAAAACTAAAGTCATTCTGTTTGGTGGTCCTTTCTACTGAAGTTTCATTACCTAATGTTAAAATTATTTATTACTGGTCTTGACAGTTTTCTAATAGTTGAGGAAGGAGAACTGTTAAGGTTTCATACACTTATAGTTATGAAAAGATAAATTTTGTAAATCTGTAAGTTGGTATATATGATACAATTATGCTATGTTTATAAACATTTTAACCGTTTCCCTCATTTATTATATGATAAAGCTTCTTTTGTCTTTACCTTATGGAGGCAGTGGTGATTCAGTGGTAGAATTCTCACCTTCCATGCAGGAGATCTGGGTTCAGTTCCAGCCAATGCACCTGATGCACAGCCACCATCCCTCTTTCAGTAGAGGATTGCATGTTGCTATGATGCTGAACAAGTTTCAGCAAAGCATTCAGACTAAAATGGACTAGAAAGAAAGACCTGTGAAAACCCTGTGGATCACAACATCCTATCCTGTTGCGTAAGGGGTCACCATGAATCGGGAGCCAACTCAGCAGCTAACAACAACAATCTTTACCTTACTTATTTTTTGAACATAAAATGTATCCTCAGAGCCATTTTCTTTCTTAGTAGTCTTCTATTTCCATTGCTATTTGTTCTTATACTTATTACACTTAAGAGGCTCCAGAAAAGAAAATTTGTGGATTGAGGAGAATGAACAAAATAGAATCTTAGCTCACTCATAGAAAAGAATTATGTTGGATTTTGTTTTCATAAAAATGAACTAATTAATTAGGTGCCTACTCTGTGCCAGCTGCTGTTCTAGGCAGTAGTAACTAGCGAACATGCTTGGCCTTCATGGAGTTTAGAGTGGCTATGGAAGAATGTAGGCTAGGTGTGTAGCAGCAATGGGTTCTTAATACCAAACCCTGAAAGTAGACAGATTTATTCACCTGGTCATGGGCAAAGAAGTCACCACAGACCTCTTTGCTGAAGAGGGTATTTTTTTTCTGCCTGGAGGAATGGAGTACAAATGTGCTCTCTGTGGGTAGCTGGGCTCCCAATTAAAAGGGAGAGAGAACTCTACATGCCCAGTTCTTTTTCTAAATTTATCAATGAAGTAAGTCACTCTAACACCTTAGGAATGGGTATAGGATTGGACAGCAGGCCTGAGTGCTTAGGAAAAAATATCTCTCCTCCTGGAAACCAAGGTGTGAGGAAGAAGCATTTTCTGTACCACTCCCAGTGATTACTAGATGAGGCTCGCATCAGTTCCAATTTAGTGTGACATGAAGACTACCCATGCCTACTTCTTAAGGCTTGTCTTCTTATGCTTCCTTGTTTTTTTGCCCTTGGAACTACTATCAGCCCTGTTTGGTGATGGATTATCTCAAAATATATATATAACTGTTTACGGTATATCTTTGCCCTCATCACACTTGATAAAAATTCTAATGATCTTTTCAATTCTTCATTTAGGGTTCATCTTCTCTGACATCCCTGGGTGGATGTGACTATTCCTTCCATCATGACCTTGCTGTTAACCTTTCTGTCTGTGTCATAGTGTCGGCCACATTGCTGTGTATTTCCACGTCAGTTGCCCTTAGCGGACTGTGAGCTTCTTGAAAGCAGCAACTATTACTCATTTTTGTATATTTTTTCTTCAGCATAGTGCTTGTTACATTATAAATAAATAAAAATAAAGAATAAATAAATAATAAATGAAGAATGAATAGCCAATTCTCATCTAAAAAAACCAATTCTCACTGAAAACATTAATATGATAGAACTCAGTAAAAAGTGAAAGGAGCGAATTGAATTTTGAAAGTTTGTTTTTTGCTTCATAAATGATATCTTAAGATACTTTAAAGTTTACTTTAACTGAATTTGTAGAATGCACAAGCTTTTTAGTTTTAAAGTATTGGAAATTTTAAGCAATCCCTTTCCCTGTCCTTTGGAGAGAAATGGAGCATTTCCTATGAATCTTAATTTTAACTATGGTATTGCTATTGATACAATTGTAATATTAACCACCTTAAAAAAAGTAGATAGGATATTTGTTGTTCAATATAGTATCACTGTTTTAATAGTCTTTTTTTTTTCCAGCAGCATTTTCTTTTGAAAATAGAGGTAATTTATAAATAAATAAGCCTCGAACAAACATAACAATGAACTTCAATTTTATTTTAGCAAAAGGCCCTGGAAATTGAAAGAACTACTAAATGGCTGAAAATGCTAAAAGGATGGGAAAAATACAAGAACACTGAGAAGGTAATTTAAAATAATGTTGTTTCCATATGAATCTGTATAAATTTAATGTAGATTTTCCTCATTAACTATTTCTTTTTAATGATAAAAGTGTTACATTCATATATATATATATATATATAATTTAGCAGAATACTTCAGATTAGGAGTCTTTAAGTTGTAAGTAACAGAAAACTTATTTCAAATTGATTTCAAGAATTAGAGGATATATTTGATGGGCCAGAGAGGTAGGATGGACTTTAGGAGTGATTTAATTCAGCTGCTCAGTTATCTTGTCTACAACTTGGTTTCCTTCCATCTGTCTACTCTGTCTGCTGCAGTGTCAGCTTTATCTTGAAGGATAGCTTCCCTCTGGCATCAGAATGATTGCAGCAGTTTCAGGCTTATACACGCAT
Source organism: Trichechus manatus latirostris (assembly GCF_000243295.1). NCBI lineage: Eukaryota > Metazoa > Chordata > Mammalia > Sirenia > Trichechidae > Trichechus > Trichechus manatus. The sequence continues at coordinate 5,913,614 of NW_004444003.1, forward strand.
GTTACACTGCTCAGGAAGAGAGAAAGGGCTGGCCTCTGAGAGCTTTCCCTGACCGTGCACAATCTTCTAGCAAGACTCACCTTCAATTTTTTTACCCTACATTGAGTTTGTGCTAAGTTTTAAACCAATTTAAAACACACACACACAAACGTTAATATCACCACCAATCTTATCAGGAAAGGCTTTAAATATTAGGAAGCTGTCAAGTTCATGGAGATAAAAGTTTTCCAAAATTCTGATTTTTGCTTGGAAGGTCAGGTGTCAACAGTAGCAACAAATTCTGTCAGTTGTTTTCCTTCAAATGACAGGCTCACTTCTCATTTTTTTCTTTTGAGAAAATACCTGCCAGATACCCAAATCTGAATAACCATAGTTATTAGATATTATATTTTATCATCTTTTAAAAATTTTCTTATTCCTTTCAAAGGAAAGAATGGTGTTTCATGAAAAAATGAAGTTCGTTCAGGTCATGATTCAAACCATTTCTAAGGGCTTTTTCTCAAGGCAGCCATCGTACCTCGGACTGCAGCGGAAGTACTCTGTGTTCTTCTCATTTCGTCACTCAGACTGTTAATAAGGCCTGTATCCAAGGGTTGAGACTTAATAAAATTAATAATATTGATTGCTTCATTAAGGTCATTTTTAAGTGAAACTGGTTTTTTAAAAAAAATTTTTTTAAACTGCGAGTGAAGAATACAGTGACTGCTAGTACACTACTACTGCTGCCATGATTTGTGCTAAGGTGCCCACAGTTTTACCACCATTGCTTTTCTACCATCAGTGTAAAAGTCAACAGTGAAAAGGCAAGTAACATTTTAGTGTTATTATGAAAATAGTTTTGACCTTATGGACCATGCTTTGAGAACCACCGACATCTAATCCTCAATTTCCTCATGTATAAAATGGAGATAATAATATCCACTTCAAAGGGATAAAGATTTAATGATTTAATGCATATAAAGCACTTAGCTTTCAGTAAATGTTAACTATCGCTATTCTTTTTTGAAGAAAAGTTGTGCAATATAAAAATTTTAGAGGAAACAAATCTTTCATAGCCCTACCACCAAAACACAGCTGAGTTCACTCTTAACATTTTTGTCTGCTTCCTCACACCTTTCTGTATGTAATCTTTTTTCCTTTTTGTATAGATATAAATTATTATATGTCAGCATTTGCAAACAGGAATTCCAGGGAACACAGTTCATGGCATTTTAAAAGATATTACATTGAAGCAGTATATCCTAATGGTTGGAGACAGATATTGGAGCAAGACTTTCCTGGGTTCAAACCCAGTCTCTACCACTTACTGGCTGTGTGAGGTTAGGGAAGGTATTTAACTTTTTTCTGCCTTAGTTTGCTATCTGTAAAATGGGGATAATAATAGTACCTACCTCATGGGATTGTTTATTTTAGATAGAGCACATAGAATAGTGCCTGACACTTAGTAAGCTAAGCAATCAGTAAGTGTTATTTACTATTACGTGAGAAAAGGGTTCTCTAGTTAAATAAGCTTGGGGATATCAGAGCTAAAAGGCAAGGTTACTTTACTATAGGACTCCCCAGAGTCTTCAATGTTATAATGTTTGCTGTTAATTTTTAAGAGGGGCCTTAAATTGCATTAAACTTATTTATCATGAAAATCTTTTTGTCATGGCATATCTCACAGGGCTAATGTCATTTATCTTTTTTGAGCATCCTAAATATCCTTAAAGTCTGTCAAGCTCTTATTATTTTATTTTCATTAGGAGTGAGTTCATTTTGGGTTTTTCTTTTAAAATTTTATTGGCTATCTATTTTAACATTAGGTTTAAAACTCAAGATGTTTTTAAAAGGAATCAGTTCAAAGTAGAATACTAGTTACAAAATCTGTGCTCTTATTTAATATTATGCTGTCTCTCAGATTGGCTTAAAGTTGACAACTACTTTACCTTATATCTTTGTGGAAAGATGGCTCAAGTGGTATTTATCAATACCTTGCACCTATACTTTAATCTCACATTCAGTCCAATAAAATATTTGTAGAATTATGGCTTTATGTTCTTCTCTAGTATACATGTATCTATGAAAAGTATATAAGCCTCTGTAAAAATGAGCAATTCTACTAGGCTATTATGCTGACAGCAACTCTGACTAATGCAGTTCCCATTAAGAGATATTTTAACAGAACTGTTTCTTTGATATGTAATTTTAAAGCACTATCCCACAACTGTAATGCCAGAATCATTTGATGATACATATGGTCCAATTTGGTGTGAAATAGAATGCACTTTCTAAAAGAATTGTTGCTTTCAATTCATACCTAATTTTAAATTGCATTGAAGTAAAAAAAAGTAGCATGTATTTTTCTTCTCTTCCAAAGGGGAGGCATGTTTTCTCTCCACAGATTCTTTACTTAATAGTAGTAATACAGAGAAACTTCTAAAAATGTCTTGAAATAAAAATGTAGCTGTAATAGAGAAGATTTGAATTTTTAGAATACAAGCTCTAATGAGAAAAATTTCCATTAAGGTGGTTTGTGGTGTCCGTCCGTTCTCAAAGTGACTGTCCACCTATGTGCAGTTGTATTTTATTTTTTAACATATTCTAGTAAATGAAGTTATCTCTGTTTAAGTGGAGACCATTATGACTTAACTAGTCATGTTATAATTTGTGTCTAAGCTGTGTCACAGTAGAGTACCTACTGCAGATACACATTTTTTTTTTTTAATCAAGTCATTAATTAAATGGACCTTTGAGATCAAATTAGCCAGTATTATATTTTACTGATGGGAAAAGAGAGGCATATTGTTTATAAATAAATTTCCCAAGGCCGCGCAGCTTGTTAGTGGCAAGCAGGAGACTGATCCTTGTCCAATGTCAGACTGTTGTTGTTAGGTGCCGTGAAGTCGATTTCTGAAACAGACTATTTGATTTTATTGGCAAATGAACAAAGATACTTGGAAAAAAAAAATAGATGTTGGTCAACCTTATTTGCTTTTTTTTCTTAAAGATTTTATGAATCATGTCCATAAAGTAAATTTGTAAAAGAATTTTAATTGTTCTTTTCAAATGATAATATTAAATGTTATTAAAATCTAACGTAGAAGTTCTGCGTCATGGTTGTTAAGACTATAGGCTTTGGAGTCAGATGATTGCCTGATTTGAATCCTTTTTCCACAGTTTTTTAGTTGTATGACTTTGAGCTAATTACTTAACCTTTCTACGTCTTCATTTTCTCATCTCTAAAATGGGTATGATGATAAAAGTACCTCCCTCTTTAGGGCTATCACAAGGAATAAATTGAAACAGCGTGTGTTTCACATAGCATATAGTGTAATGTAGGCTCATGATACACGATGAGAAAATGTTAGTGTGACCATTGTTAACATTATTTTAACTATTTACTTCATCCTTATACTCGCCCATCCCCACGCTCATTTTCCTTTCCTGTCAAATTCCTGTGTATCTTTCAGTATTGAGTTTATTGTCATTTCCTCCAAAAAGAAATCTTTCCTAACTCTCTCGTGCAGAATTAGTCCCCCCCTTTTAACATTATAGTGTCTCTAAGATAGTCTCAGAGTCCCTGGGTAGTGCATACAGTTAAGTGCTTGGCTACTAACTGAAAGCTTGACAGTTTGGATCCACCCTGAGGCATCTCAGAAGAAAGGCCTGGCAATCTACTTCCAAGAGATCACAAACCAAAAAAACTAAACCCATTGCTGTCGAGTCAATTGTGACTCATAGCAGCTCTATAGGACAGAGTAGACCTGCCCAATAGGGTCTTTAAGGCTGTAAATCTTTATGGAAGTAAACTGCTACATCTTTCTCCCATGGAGCAGCTGGTGGGTCCAAACCACCCACCTTTCGGCTAGCAGCTGAGCACTTTAACCCCTGTGCCACCAGGGCTCCCCAGAAGATCACAGCCATTGAAAACCCTCGAGCACAGTTCTGTTCTGACACAGGTGTGAGTTCGCCATAAGTTGGAATTGAATCGTCAGCAACTGGTTTGTTTGTTTGTTTCGCTTTAAGATGATTTCAGGATTGGAGCCACTGTGTTGGACCAATAAAAGTGACCACAACAGCAGCTAGTCGAGTGCCTGATTCACTGCCATCACTCCCAACACCTTTACCCCAAAACTTTTTCTGGTTCCTCCTTAGAATCTTATGTGTCCTTTTATATTAGGACTAACTACCTCCTGATGTTGCCTCCTGCAGATCTAGACAGTATGGTACCTACCATTCTTCTTTTACTACCCTGGCCCAGCTCTGTGGAGTCTATCTGTACCATGCCTTCTTTCACCAGGTTGGGATGCTCTGCTCTGATAACAATTAGTGTATGTGCCCTTATTTTATTTTACAGGATTATCTGTTTATGTTATAATTATCTGCTTACATAGTTATCTTCCCCACTACACCATGAGCTCCACAAGAACCTTTTTAATGTTTGTAGCCATAATACATAGTAAGTGTTGGCCTAGCAGACATTCATTACAAAGCTTTCCTCTTTTGAGTGAATGACTAAATGAATGGTGTTCATTTATAAATTAGCAACAACCAGCTATCACCTTCTGCTGATAAATTCTACTATTTTAATAAAATTGTAATCTCTAGGAGGTAATGTGGTTGGGCAGAAAGAACCTTGAATTAGGATTGAAAAAATAGACCTCTTTGACCAAGGCAAACTACTTTTCTGTACCTTGGTTTGTTTCCTTTTAAAATGGAATAACACTTGCTTTGCCTACATTACAGAGTTGTTGAAGAAAATATGAGATACTGCTAGTCAAATGAAAGATTTCCTACCAATGTAAACTGGACTACTGTCCTGGAGAATAAGTAAATTTTATTTTAACTGTTGTGCTTTGATTTGATTCCTACTTTGTTTTTGCAAACTTTCCAAAATTTCTAAGATAGTTAAAAATTTGTAAGGAAAGATATTTAACCATAATAAGTTTTTTCTCTCATGTACCAGCACTAGTATTTGAATACCAATAAGCATAATTTAAAATTATTATTTTAGGGTCTCATAAGTTCTTTTCCTATTGTATGTGACTTTGTGACATATTTTGTTTCATTAACATTTACAGCTTGGGTTCCAGATATGTTCTTTTTATATTTTAAGTTTTAGTCACAGTTATATTATTATTTTAATGCTTTCTGCTCTTGGGTTTTCTTAATATTATCCTATTCTCTGCCTCATTATTTTACTAAGTCCAATTGGACAAAAAAATGGATACTATACCTGCCATGGTCATTATACTCATTTTATAAAATGTAGAATCAGAAGAAGGAGGAGAGAAAAGACTGAAGATTGCTTGAAGTGGAATTAACTGAGTTATGAAATAGAAGGAAGGATATTTCTTAAAGAGCCCCAGACAGAAGGTAGTGAGAAAGAGATTAGGAGTTGCGCAGCACTGTGTACACTCCATGAGGACGCTTTTGGGCCAAGGCAACCTTTTTGCTATGTGGAGTATCTTTTACGTATATAGGGAAAAAGGAAGAAAGTATGTAACAAGTTAATTGTATTACAGTGAATGTGTAAATCAGGTATTCACAACCTGGGGAGTGCCTGTATTAAAAAAGAGCACAGACTATGCTTTCCTGCCATTTAAGGAGTACCTTCTTAATAGTGTGAAAAAACTAGGCATATTTAGCAGTTTCTTACTTGTTTTTTCTATCCTTTCAGTGTATATGTCTCCTCATCTGAAAAGTGGAGATGACATGATCCAAATGTGCCGTGTTAAGTTGTATCAATTAATTATCATTAGCACTGAAAATGAAAGATTAACATATTGATTAGTCTGAGTTAAGGAACTAGTCATCAAACCTTTTGTCAGTTTGTAACCTTGTATTTTTTTTTCTTTTAATAAGTTTCATAGAAGAATTTACAAAGGAATTCCACTCCAGCTGAGAGGTGAAGTCTGGGCTTTACTTCTTGAGATCCCTAAAATGAAAGAAGAAACAAGAGATCTTTATAGTGTGAGTATCTAAACTAACCTGTTATTTTGAAATTAAAAAATAAGATCCATTTCTTTTAGCTTTCAAGATGTGATGTAAGATATTCATAGCATCATTTGGATTATATTAAAATTAAACTACATTGGGTTTTATAGATCCAGTATATGTTTCTTTGTTGTTTTTGTTTGTTTATTACAATCTACTTCCTAATTTTCAAACAAATACAAAGTGAAAATGTTATTTTCTGTATTAATCAATAACTGTCAAGTGCCTTTCACATACAAGTAACTTAAAATGATCAATCAGTGTTGGGGCATTTTATAAGGAAAACTAAGTAATACTTGATTATAGCCACTCCTTTCCAACGTCGTATTAATAAATAAATTTACAGTGTCAATTTTAGAGTTTATGGGGAAATAACAGAAGAATTCCATTTGTCCAGCAGCTGCTTGTATATGATTAATGGTTTTCTTCACATTTGAAAAAAGAATTTTCCCCCAAGATTATTAGTATGTCTCTGGGTTTCATTATTTATTACCCTGGAGTTAAGCTTTTGACTCAGTGATCAGAAATGCTTTCCTTAAATTAGCCAGTGCATTGATTTACCTTCTTGTCATCTCAGCTATACCTTTTTAAGCCTAAACTTTACATTAACCTTTGAAAGGAATAAGAAAATTTTTAAAAGATGATAAAATATAATATCTAAGAATCTTAGACCATAAATTTCAAAATATGTTCCTTAGAAAATATAAATAGAATAAATTAAAATAGAATAATTGGAAAAAAATAATTGAGAGCTTAAGCCCAAAACCAATTATAAAACGAACTTTAGAATGCTCTTTTAATATTTTTATTTTCTGTTTCTCTATATGTATTCAAGGAGCCCTGGTGGTGCAGTGGTTAAGGCACTCAACTGCTAACTGAAAGGTCGGCGGTTCGAAACCACCAGTGGCTCGGCAGGAGAAAGATGTGGCAGTCTGCTTCTGTAGAGATTTACAGCCTTGGAAACCCTATGCGGTCGCTAAGAGTTGGAATCTACTCGAGGGCAATGGGGTTTGGGTTTATATATGATCAGGTAAAATTTCATCAAGATGAAAGATAATAAATACTGGTTAATTTAGAGTTACTAATTTTGTATGACGAGAGGTTTTAAAATATTAGCTATTTGAACACTGCACAGACTATGAGTTTATGTCAGAGGGTTGTAGAGTTTCAAATTATTTTAGACTGTTGATTAGATATTTGTTTTTAGGTTCATAGTTTTAGAGAGCGACTGTTGGAAATGAAGTATAAACTATAACCCCAGCACCTAATATAGTGTGCCTGGAATATGGTAGGTGCTCAGTAAATATTTGTTTAATTAATGAAAGAAGAAAATTACTCTTATTTAGTATGCTAATAGTTGAACTATAGTTTTCAGTTATATTTTAGGCTTTTTATATATAGAATAAAATTTCCAAAGCCTGGTTAGTATGAGAGAATCATTTAGTAAAAACCAGTAGTTCAACAACAAAAGAAATAATTTGCCCACGAATAGTTTTATGCTCATAATTTTCAGTACTACCATAAACCTTATTTTTACTATATGAGTTTCTCCCAGCATTATTTTTAAACCATTTCTTCCTTTTCCAACCATTCTTTCTTACTCACTTTCTCCAAAAGTGATATACCTTGCTCTTCACACATCCTCCACAAATTGGGCCTTCGGTAAGAGTAAAATCACCTTCTCATATTCTGCAAAAGTTTTACAGATCTGAGGGCAGATTCTGTTACATTGTGAGCCTTCAAGATTTCCTGAGCACCTGTTTGTCCTTTTTTGGAATAAAGCTCTCTGCTAAGTGCTGAGGAGCATAAAAAGATGACTGAATAGGAGCAATGTCACGAAACTTTTCTTCTCTGTTGGGGGCGACATGATTGCATAAAAATATGTTTTACTAGTAGTGTGTGATATATACTCTAAAAATAGTAAAACAAAGGAGTTGGCAGAGTTCAAAAGAGGGAAAGAAAAGAAATCACTATTCAGGAAGACTTCATGGAATAGGAGGTGTCTGAGGTGGGCTTCATTTCTGAAAGGGAGGAAGAGGAGGGGGAGAGAAAATGATTAGTTTTTAATTTGAAGCTTCACATTACTGTATTTTTAAAATACAGTGTCGTAGTCATCTAGTGCTGCTATAACAGAAATACCACAAGTGGATGGTTTTAACAAAGAGAAGTTTATTTCCTTACAGTAAAATAGGCTAAAAGTCCAAATTCAGGGTGTCAGCTCCAGGGAGAAGGCTTTCTCTCTCTCTGCCTTCTCGTCAGTGTTCCCCCAGACTAGGAGCTTCTCGGAGCAGGGACCCCAGTCCAAAGGACGCACTCTGCTCCCGGCACTGCTTTCTTGATGGTATGAGGTACCCCTGTCTCACTGCTCACTTCTGTCTTTTATATCTCAAGAGATTGCCTCAGGACACAATCCAGTCTTGTAGATCAGGTCCTGCCTTACTAACACAACTGCCACCCATCCTCCCTCATTAACATCATAGAGGCAGGATTTACACATATAGGAAAATCACACAGTACCAGGAATCATGGCCCAGCCAAACTGATATACACATTTTTGGGGGGACATAATTCAAACCATGACATACAGTATCTACTTTACCTTGAGGAGAGCTAACATTATTTGAGTACTTTTATGTGCAGGTGCTATTCTAAGTGCTTCATGTGAATTAAGTCATTTTATTCTCGGAACAGTGTTAGGAGGCAGGTTTTTAAAATTATTATCATTATCATTATTATTTTCATTTTACAGATGAGGAAACTGAGCTAGCTTAGTGAGGTTTAGTAACTATCCTGAGGTTAGAAACTGAGACAGGATTTAAAATCCAGACTGACCTGGCTTCTGAGCAAGTGCTCTTATTTATTCCATTCCACCGTTTTTTGTTTTTCATTGCATCTCACTTGTGTTTGTCTCTTTTATGTCTAGCAGTGTATCTTACAAATGGTAGAGGCTCAATCAATAGTGGTTAACAACCTCATCTACAGCCTTAGCTTGGTTCAGTGATCTTATAGGCCAAATCCACAGTGATACTGCAGATTTTCATTTCCTATTTTCATCTACATGCTTTTTGCTGTATTTCTGCCCTCAGGTTTATGGGTTCATTAGATTTTTTTTTTTTTAATAAGATGTTTATTTTTAATATTATTGTGACATTCTTGGATCTCAGCCTACCCAATCTCAGAGATAAGAGTAGAATCAGTTTACCTCCTTTTCATTAAGATAAATGTGTTTGAATTCCAGTATTCTGTGCATTAGCTTATGAATATTGTAGGCCATAAATAATGTTTCTATTTTTTTTAACTGCTTAACTGGGCTTTTATTCTGTTATGAGGCTTTTTTTTAATGCTGGAATTTTTTTGTCCTCTAGAGTAACTGATGTTGTAGATGTGTTTGGGTGTTTTTTTCTCTTCCAATTAAATCTTATTTTAAAGCTGTTTCTTTTAAATCATGCCTTGTCAAACATGTTCTTCCTGTGTTTCTATATTCAGTCTTTTACCAGAAGGTTTATAGAGCAATAATTGAAACTTCTTTACTTGCCTACAACCTATTTTTTTCCTTAGATATGAAAAGAACAAATAGATACAGTTTTTTTTTTTTAAAGCTACGTTTTTGTAATGTCTTCTGGACAAACTTTTATCAGAAATAACATACAATAATATTTTGATGATAGTGGCACAGTGGTTAAGCATTCGGCTGCTAACCAAAAGGTTGATGGTTCAGACTCACAGCGGCTCCACTGGAGAATGATGTGGTAGTCTTCTTTTGTAAAGATTAAGGCTTGGAAATCCTATGGGGCACTTTTACTCTGAGTCATACCTGTAGGGTCACTATGAGTTGGAATAGACTCAACAGCAACGGGTTTGGTTTTTTTTTTTTTTTTGGTTTATGATTATTATACAATACTTTAAATATCTTCCCCTGTCTTTAGGACTCTGAAATATACTGTGAATATTCTTTATGTTTTAAAAAGCTACAGAAGCTGCCCTTCTCTCAGGTCCTACCTCAAAACACAAAAATACATGTATTCACAAAACACTTAACATACACACACAGATATTCCAGACATACCCAGATATGCTTCTTTCCACTTTTCGCTTAAGTCAGGAGTTAACATTTACATTTTTATATGTACTTAGAGATTGATTTTCATATAAATGTATATTACCAGTAGATGGTAAATGGGTCAATATAACATATGGATATAGATGTTTAATTATACTTAAACATGGTTAAGTATAAACTAATATAAATTTTAATCTCCCTTCTGGTTAAACATGGAAATTAACACACTCATTTAGCCCCCTTTCCCCCAAAATGCCATTAAATTGACAGCAGAGGGTTTTTAAATAGGTAAACCCCCAAGGAGTAAGAAAATGAGAGAAGAGGTAACAGCTACCCATTTTTGGAAACCGGAATGCAGATGTACATTTAGTAAACTTAGCAAATTGTAGGCTGGCAGTGGGAAATTGGAGAAGCAACCTGATTTATCTCTCAAACTCTCCAAAAGACTTGATAATTACCAACACCAGGAAGTGGAGGTAAAGCTAAAAACAGGAAAGTGGTTGAAAGCCTGTGTAAAAAGCAGTTAGAGCCACTAGATCCCTGCCCCCACTCTGGCACAAGACTGAAGGTTTATTATTTGGAGAGATTAAAACAGGACCTCTGGACTGGAAAGAAGAGATGGCATTGCTGAGGGTGGGGCTGCTGTATTGAAAGCAGAGGATTTGAATATCCTGAATTTTGGACACTCCAGCTATTTCCTCCATTCAGCTCCCAGAACATTGGCAGCTAGGTGCTTGTCTTTCTAGGCAGGAGATGGGAAGAGCCTTCTCTGAGGAATCTGACCATCCTAAGAGAAGAAACCCACAGATACTGACATCAAGGGAACCCCAGTCAAACTGCCAAGCAGATCACTCTACAATGAAGACCACAGTTTGGAAGCCCCACCCGTGCACCCAGAGCTTTCAATCCACTTTTTAGTGCCCCACTTTTAAATATAAGCAGACACTGAAGCATCAGTATTCATTTGAGGAAAGAAGCTAACATGAAAAGCAAAAAAAAAAAAAAATGGAAAAAAGACAACTTGTAAAAATAGACTATAGAGCAAGAAGAAAATGTAAAAAAAAAAAAAATCAATATCTTCAGAGAGATAAGAGTAGGTATTGCATCCATAGAATAAGTATAGGATGCTGTGAAAAAGAAACACTCAAGAACAACAAAGAACTTATGAATATTAAAAATGATATTAAAATGAAAAACTTAACCAAGGAGGGTTTGCAAATTAAAATTGAAGAAATGTCTTAGGATGTAGATAAAAAAGAGAGAGATAGAAAATTAGATGACAGCCCAGGAGACCCCACATTGTAATAATAAGAGTTCCAGAAAGAGGAAATGGGGGTAGCGGAATGAGAAAATCAACAAAGGAATTATTGAAGAAAAAGTCTCAGAACTGAGAGATGAGCAGTATGAGTTTTTAAGACAGAAGGGATCCAACAAGTGCCCAACATTGTGGATAAAAATAGATCCACATCAAGAACAGAAATGTGAATTTTCAGAACATGGAGAACAAGAAACTCCTACAGACTCCTAGCAAGGAAATAAAAAAAAAGATTTCATATAAAGAAACAAGAATTAGAGTAACAACACTGGAAGCTAGAAGACAGTGAAACAGTGCCTTTTGAGTGAAAATATTTTCCAACTTACAATTCTAAAGCACCCAAAGAGTTAATATAGAGTAGATTTATCACACATTCAAAGTTTCAAAAATTTATCTTCCATGTACCCTTTCATAGGAGCTACTGGAGGATGTGCTCCTTTAGAGCAAGGGAATAAACCAAGAAAGAAGAAGATATAAGATCCAGGATACAGGGGACTCAACACAAGAGAAAAGCAAAGGGAAACCCTAAGAGATGGTGAAGAGAGATTTCAAAACACCAGCTTGCGCAGCAGGCCTGGAGATCAATAAGCCCACATTTGGAGAAGGTCAGAAAGCTCTGGACAAGATGTCTTTAAGAAGACGAAACTGGTGTAATACTTATTATATTTGAACATCTCCAAAGGTGATTTCTCCAACTTAAAGTGAGTTTGGGGTTGAATTAGTGACGAGTGGGTAGAAAACAAAGCAAATCAAGAAACAAAGTAATGATTAGCTCCAAGGAAAACAAAAATATTGAGCTGGAAAGAAAAAATAGTAGACTACATGGCTCAGCTATGAAGAGCTTTTGCATAGTCTGGGTAACAAACTGCAAAATTAAAAAAAATTTTTTTTTAAATCTAACTATTGACAGGATGAAAGGGAAGAAGAGGTGGTGAAGGAGGGAGGAAGATGAAATAAAATAGGTGGGGCCGTGGGTGGAGGGAAACCTTCCTCGTGTGCAGTCTTATATTTTGATTTTTGACCATGGAAATGATTTCTTTTAAAAAAATGAGATTTATGTTACTATTTGTCATAGACATTCAATAACTGATTGCCATAAAAATGTACTTTCTTCCCCTCTTTTTCCTCTTCAGAAATTAAAACACAGAGCACGAGGTTGTTCACCTGATATCAGACAAATTGACCTTGATGTCAACCGCACATTTAGGGACCATATTATGTTTAGAGACAGATATGGTGTTAAGTAAGTAAAGTTCAATATTATGAAATACAAATAGAATTTATAAATACTCTTTATCAAAGTCTTTATTAACTTAGAGTGTCCAGAATGTCTTGTATAGACTATGATTTTGATTTAGCTGCTAAACGTTTAAGCTTTTGTAGGTTATTTGAGTCCATGTTGTGTGAAACCTAAGATCTAATATGACTTAATTTCTTTAACCTTTTGACATAGTAGTTGTATACAGTTGGAAAAGGATCATTTTATGATCTTGAAATTCTGAAAATACATGGTAGATAATTTTATTAAAAGGCTTAGAAAAGAAATGAGAGATTGTGTTACTCCTCGAGAACTGTTCAGTGATAAATACATCCATAGAAACTTAACCCCATGCATAAATGAAACTAAAAAACATAGGAAATTAATGATTATTTTAAAACTAAGTATAACAGGGCATTAGTACTACACATTGACTGACATTGAGTATTTCATTGCTATGACAGTTTGTGAATGAAAGGCACAGTTTTGCTGACCTCTGTGTCAATCAGGGTTCAGCCAGAAAACAGAACCAGTAGGAGATATATATTAAGAGATTTATTGCGAAGAATTGGCTTATGTATTTTAGGGGCTGACTAGGCAAGTCTGAAATCCATAAGGCAGGTCATCAGGAAGGATAGGTTGGAACTCTTCGACATTTGAACCAAAGCTGCAGTCCACAAGCAGAATTTCTTCATCAGGGAAGACTCAACTCTGCTCTAAAAGCCTTTTAACTGCTTGAATTAGGCCTACCCAGGTTAGCTAGGACAATCTCACCTACTTAAAGTCAACTGATTATGGACTTTAATCATATCTAGAAAATATCTTCAGAGCAACATCTAGACTTGCATTCAGTTGAATAGGTAGGTGCTATAGCCAAGTTGACACATAAAATTGACCATCACAATCCACCCCTTGTCAACTTGGCACTCATACATATCTTCTTAAACCATATTTAATCTTCAAATAAAGGCAATAACAAATAAACATAACTGATGTTACTGAATTGTACATATGAAGAATGTTGATATGGCAAATGATTTGTTACATATATATTTACCACAAAAAAAAAGAATAACAGAGTCATACCTCTGCCTAACATGATACAACTAACCTGCTTACAAATGAAAATATGCTAACCCTTTCCCCACAAGAGGATGCAAAGCCTTTAGGTGATGTTCATTCTTCTCCTTTGATATCCTGTAAGTTAAATATAGTCATATAAAGTCAAATGTTATTAATACATCTTTTGTTAGATGATAAGGGAATGAGAGAGAGGAAAACAAAAATATTTGGTTAATATACGGACAAATTTTCATAACAAACTAAGGAAGAAATACTAATAACTATTACAGTCCTTATTTCAGCAACTGGCCATATGGTAATAGCTGGTATTTATAACAGTCTTCTTTCACTATCATTCCATATTCCTTTGTCTTCGGCATGTACCTCAGCTGGTCGTGGCTCTCGGCCTGATGAGGTGACCTAAACTGTCATTCCTGAAGGGTGTAGGCCATTAGTAGTCCAGCCTGAATTGGGTTATTATAGTTTTCCATTGACTTTAATCACAGGGCATGGTAGTACTAAGAGATAGCCTGTATTCCAGGTATACTCTTTCTTACCTCCTGTGTAGTAGCAACCAAATTTCCCTTGGTAATGAGTATCAGTCACTTCAGCCAGTACAGTAACCCCCTTCTTTGCCTGTTGATTTAGAAGCATGAAAAGCCCAGAGTGCCTAGGTGGCAGTTTCAACTTCCAGTTCAGTGGAATCATTGTTGTGTCTCCTAGTGGAAGCATTCCTCCCTTTGGAATTAAGACTTCTAGACCAGCAGAGCTCATGATCGCAGGGACAGAAAGCGAAACTGTTGCTAGTGGATTACTAGAGATAATAGTGGCTGGTGCCACTCCCATTTCCACCTCTTCATTCCTGGAGCCGTGAATCCTGACTATAGGCAAAATAGCACCATAGATTGGACACTGATTTAGAGCATATACCGTATCTTGGAGGATATGGCCCCAGCTCCACAAGTTATTGCCATGTAACCGGTGTGTAACTAAGTCTTCAAAAGGCTGTTCCACCATGCTGTTAAGCCAGTTGCTTCTGTCGTGATGATTTTAGGGTGAGATAGTTCAACCAGAGAGAGCAACAAATTTGGTATAATTTTTTTCTATTAGAATGAATGTTACCTAGTCTCAAATTTAGGCTGTTTAGAGTATTATTTAAATTTGAGCTTGGAGTCATTTCTTTATTACAGCAGTACTTTTATTTGGATTTATTTACTTTCAGCCAACTTGTTTATTTTAAAAAAATGTTTGTAATTTAAAATATATGTGAAATAACTTGTGCTTAATGTAAATATTTTTTTCTCTAGGCAACAATCCTTATTCCATGTTCTTGCTGCATATTCTATTTATAATACGGTAAGTCAGAGCATATTTGTCTACAGTTCTTTGAGTTGTATTCTGAGGAACTGGAGTTACTGTTTTGGCACAAGGTCCTCTGGGCCACATTTCTTCATCTCAGGTCTAGATGATCTCCACAGTCTCTTCTAGCGCTATGGTGGTTCTTTTTTTAAAGCTCCTATGATAACCCTAGGATCTTAGAGCAATGCTGATTTGGAAGTGGAAAGACTTAGGTATGACCATATATGCCAGTGAAGCTCACTTTTTTCTCTCTCTAGATTATTTTGTTATGTTTCGTGTTGTTGGTTTATTTTTATTTATAAGCAAATAAAACAGAATGAGCAGGGCCAGGACAGGAAGTTGGAGATGATTCTCACACAGTATTGGAAATATGGGTCTTAGTTTCTTTTCCCCATCTCTCACTCTCTCCTTCCTCTTTGGCTCAGTCTTGGATCAAGGAACCCTTAAATATTTCCATCTCCATCTTATTCGCCACCCTACTTGATTCTCCCTCTAAAAGAAGACACTTAAAATGCCCTAAGACAAGAATACTCCTGTCCAAAGTGTTATTGGGCTCTGTTCCTAGAGAGTATTTTAGTTAGTTAAAGATTAACTCTGTATATTAGTAAAACTGGAAACAACACCTGCCTTCTCATTTGTGCTGTGACATTACAAGGGCTAGATTAATTTTTGCTTGATTCTTTAGATAACTCTTCATTGCTCTTGGGAGGTTGTCTTTTAGAATCATGTTTTATCCATTAGGTAAGGTCCAAATAGAGCAACACATGCACTTACTTGTTATTCCCAGGGTTAGGCTAAACGAAACTCTTTGGTAATAGAACGTGCTGTTCTTAAGGCATTTACCACTCTGGGGGGAGAAGGTAAGTTGGAGAAAGGTTAATCAGTGTTGAACATAATGTATGTGTTAAATAAATGCTTGTTGCTGGGGGCCCAGGGAGGACAACCTTTGAACCTTGGGAAGTATAATTTCTATTATAATTAAAACCTTTAAGTTAGAAGGAACAGAAATTCTCTAAAACTAGGGCAAGTTAAAAAGGGGTTTATTAAAAAGGACTTCTCACAGAAATGAAGCAATAGTTGGGCCTCATAGGAACTAGAGCTGGAAAGTCAAAGCCTTCAGTGGAAAAGAAAGCTATCCTTTCTTATCTGCAACCATGTGGTGCCTCTAATTGTCTCTGTGAACTGTTTATTCCACTGTTTCTCTCTTTGAATTGGCTTTCTTTGCCTGCTTATCAGTTTTTACATGATTAAGATTGTGTCCACAGACTCAACATGACCATTCTATCAAGTACATA
Organism: Trichechus manatus latirostris; assembly: GCF_000243295.1. Lineage (NCBI taxonomy): Eukaryota > Metazoa > Chordata > Mammalia > Sirenia > Trichechidae > Trichechus > Trichechus manatus. Next base: position 5,929,942 of record NW_004444003.1, read on the forward strand.
CCACCATCTGATTGCATCTGTGGCTTTGTTTTACTTTCATAGAAGGAGAATCTGATCAGTCACTCTCAGCCAATTAATAGTTCCCCTGGGGTCAGGTGTCCTCCTCTGGTTCGTCAGCTATTATTCACATGGCACAAACGTGAATCCCTAAGGCCACATCATAAACAGGGACTATGGGGGTAGTGAACAGTTCTCAGAGAGGGGGCATAGGCTGGATGGGCATCCTAAAATGTGTCTATTCAAGAATCTAGAAATCTAGAGAGGACAAAAACATCAAATTGGGCATTGTAGGAGGAGAAAAATTTGCCATCTTCTGAACAGAGAAGAGGAATATTGAACTGAGAATCATACACAAAAAAGAAATTAAAATTATTGCTGTTAGGTGCCAGCAAGTCAGTTACGACTCATAGCGACCCTATGCACAACAAAATGAAACACCACCTGCTCACAATCATTATGTTTGAGCCCATTGTTGCAGCCACTGTGTCAGTCCATCTGATCGAGGGTCTTCCTCTTTTTCACTGACCCTCCACTTTACCAAGCATGATGTCCTTCTCTAGGGACTGGTCCCTCCTGATAACATGTCCAAAGTACATGAGATGAAGTCTCACCATCCTTGCTTCCAAGGAGCACTTTGGCTGTATTTCTTCCAAAACCACAGACTCTTTCGTTCTTTTGGCAGTCCATGGTATATTCAGTATTCTTCGCCAACACCGTAATTCAAAGGCATTGATTATTCCTTGCTCTTCCTTATTCATTGTCCAGCTTTTGCATGCATATGAGGCGATTGAAAATACCATGGCTTGGGTCAGGCACACCTTAGTCCTCAAAGTGACATCTTTGCTTTTGCACCCTTTAAAGAGGTCTTTTGTAGCAGATTGGCTCAATGCAATACGTCATCTGATTCCCTAAGTGCTGCTTCTGTGAGCGTTGATTGTGGATCCAAGTAAAATGAAATCCTTGACAGCTTCAGTCTTTTCTCCGTTTGTCATAATGTTGCTTATTGGTCCCGTTGTGAGGATTTTTGTTTTCTTTATGTTGAGGTGTAATCCATACTGAAGGCTGTAGTCTTCGATCTTCATCAGTAAGTGCTTCAAGTCCTCTTCACTTGCAGCAAGCAAGGTTGTGTCATCTGCACATCACAGTTTGTTAATGAGTCTTCCACCAATCCTGATGCCCCATTCTCCTTCATACAGCCCAGCTTCTCGGATTATTTGTTCAGCATATAGACTGAATAAGTATGGTGAAAGGATGCAACCCTAACTCGTGCCTTTCTTGTTTTTAAACCATGCAGTATCCTCTTGCTGTGTTTGAACAACTGCCTCTTGGTCTATGTTCAGGTTCCGCATGAGTACAATTAAGTGTTCTTAAATTACCATTCTTAGCAATGTTATCCATAATTTGTTATGATCTACACAATGGAATGCCTTCGCAAGGTCAATAAAACACAGGTAAACATCTTTCTGGTAATTCTCTATTTTCAGCCAAGATCCATCTTATATTAGCAATGATATCCCTGGTTTCATGTCCTGTTCTGAATCAGGCTTAAATTTCTGGCAGTTCCCTGTTGATGTATTGCTGCAATGGCTTTTGAATGATCTTCAGCAAAATTTTACTTGAGTGTGATATTAATGATATTGTTGGAGAATTCCTGCATTCTGTTGGGTCACCCTTCTTTGGAGTGGGCACAGATAGGGAGCACTTCCAGTCACTTGGCCAGGTAGCTGTCTTCCAAATTTCTTGGCATAGAGGAGTGAGCACTTCCAATGCTGCATCCATTTGTTGAAACATCTCAATTGGTATTCTGTCAATTCCCGGAGAGTTGTTTTTTTGCCAGTGCCTTCAGTGCAGCTTGGACCTCTTCCTTCAGTACCATTGGTTTTGGTTCATATGCTACCTCCTGAAATGGTTGAACATCGACCAATTCTTTTTGGTACAGTGACTCTGTGTATTCCATCCATCTACTTTTGATGCTTCGTGCGTCATTCAATATTTTGCCCATAGAATCCTGCAAAATTGCAGCTCGAGGCTTGAATTTTTTCTTCAGTTCTTTCAACTGAACAGATGCCGAGTGTGTTCTTCCCTTTTGGTTTTCTAACTCCAGGTCTTTGCACATTTCATTATAATATTTTACTTTGTCTTCTCAAACTCTGCCTTTGAAATCTTCCATTCAACTCTTTTACTTCGTTTCTTCCCGTCACGTTAGCTTCTGGAGGTTCAAGAGCAATTTTCAGAGTCTATTCTGACATCCAGTTTGGCCTTTTCTGTTTTTCCTGTGTTTTTTTTTTTTTTTTTTTAATTGTACTTCAGGTGAAGGTTTATAGAACAAATAGTGTCTTATTAAACAGTAGTACACATATTGTTTTATAACATTGGTTAACAACCCCATGATATGTCAACCCTCTCCCTTCTCGACCTTTTTTTTTTTTTTTTTGGTGAAAATATACATAGCCAAAGATACACCATTTCACAATTTTCTGCATGCACAGTTCAGTGACATCAACTATGCTCTTCCGATTGTGCTGCTATTCTCACTTTAGATGAAGGATTACAGATCAAAATAGTTTCTCATTAAATTACATCCTTCTCCAGCTCTGTCCAGAACCCTCTGTTGTGATCCCAGTCAGAGCAGTCAGTGGTGGTAGCCGGGCACCATCTAGCTGTACTGGACTCAGTCTGGTGGAGGCGCCTGTCTTTTTTTTAAAAGAACAAATATAAGGAGCAATTATTTCATTTTTTTTATTGTACTTTAGATGAAGGTTTACAGAACAAATAGTTTCTCATTAAACAGTACACATACTGTTTTATGACAATAGTTAACAACCCCATGACATGTCAACACTGTCCCCTCTCGACCTTGGATTCCCTGTTACCTGTTTTCCTGTTGCCTCCTGCCTTCTAGTCCTTGTCCCTGGACTTTTGTGCCCCATTAGTCTCATTTTGTTTTATGGGGCTGTCTAATCTTTGGCTGAAGGGTGAACCTCGGGAGTGACTTCATTACTGAGCTAAAAGGGTGTCCGGGGGCCATATTCTGAGGGTTTCTCTAGTCTCTGTCAGGCCAGTAAGTCTGGTCTTTTTTTTGTGAGTTAGAATTTTGTTCTACATTTTTTTCCAGCTCTGTCCGGGACCGTCTGTTGTTATCCCTATCAGAGCAGTCAGTGGTGGTAGCTGAGTACCATCTAGTTGTACTGGACTCAGCCTGGCAGAAGCTGTGGTGGTTGTGGTCCATTAGTCCTTTGGACTAATCTTTCCCTTGTATCTTGTTTTCTTCATTCTCCCTTTTTCCTGTCTTTTTAATAACCTTTTGCTTTCTTCATGTGTGATGTTCTTGATGTCTTCCCACAACTCAACTGTTCTTCGGTCATTAGTGTTCAATGCATCAAATTTGTTCTTGAGCTGGTCTCCAAAATCAGGTGGAATGTACTCATGGTTATACTTTGGCTTTCATGGACTTGTTCAAATTTTCTTCAGCTTCAACTTGAACTTGCATGTGAGTAATTGATGGTCTGTTCCACAGTTGGTCCCTGGCCCTGTTCTGACTGATAATATTGAGCTTTTTCATTGTCTCTTTCCACAAATGTAGTCATTTTGATTCCTGGGTTTTCCATCAGGTGAGGTCCACATGTATAGTCGCTGTTTATGTTGTTGAAAAAAGGTATTTGCAGTGAAGAAGTTATTGGTCTTGCAAAATTCTGTCATGTGATCTCTGGCATCATTTCTATCACCAAGGCCGTATTTTTCAACTACCAATCTTTTTTGTTGTTGTTGTTGTTTTTGTTTTTTATTGATGTAATTAAATGAAGTTTACATTTCAAGTTAGTCTCCCATACAGAATTTTTTTTTTTAACATACATTGTATGAGACCCCAACCGCTCACCCCATTCTGCAACAGCACACTCCTCCCCTCTGCCCCCTAATTCCCCATGAACATTCAAACAGCTCCTAACTCTCTCTGCCTTCCCCTCTAACCTCTGGACAGAAGCTACCCCTTGGGTTTCTTATATCTACTTGTCTAAGAGGCACATTCTTCATGAGTATCACTT
>NW_004444003.1:5937446-5938816 GCF_000243295.1 Trichechus manatus latirostris
TTGTAGTATTTTGGTGTTTTGGATTTTGTTGAGGCTTGCTTTATGGCCTAATATGTGGTCTATTCTGGAAAATGTTCCATGTGCACTGGAAAAGAAAGTATACTTGGCTGCTGTTGGGTGCAGAGTTTGGTATATGTCTATGAGATCAAGTTGGTTGATTGTAGCATTTAGCTCTTTTGTGTCTTTGTTGAGATTCTTTCTGGATGTTCTGTCCTTCACAGAAAGTGGCGTGTTGAAGTCTCCTACTGCTATTGTGGAGCTGTCTATCTGTCTTTTCAGAGCTGTTAGAGTTTGTTTTATGTATTTTGGAGCCTGTTGTTGGGTGTGTAAATATTTATTATAGTTATGTTCTCCTGGTGTATTGACCCTTTAATCATTCTATAGTGCCCTTCCTTATCTTTTGTGGTGGATGGTACTTTAAAGTCTGTTTTGTCAGAGATCAATATTGCCACTCCTGCTCTTTTTGAGTGTTGTTTGTTGATATTTTTTTTTCCGTTCTGTGAGTTTTAGCCTGTTTGTGTCTTTAAGTCTAAGGTGCATCTCTTGTAGGCAGCATAGAGACGGATCATGCTTTTTTATCCAATCTGCCACTCTCCATCTCTTTATTGGTGCATTAAGTCAGTTTACATTCAGTGTAATTATTGATAGGTATGAGTTTAGTGCTGTCATCCTGATATCTCTTTTTGTGTGTTGTTCACAGTTTCTTTGTTCTCCACAATTTTCTGTGCTGATTCATTTTTCTTTTTTTTTTCATCTTTTTCTTTGTTGTAGGTTTTGTGTTTGCTGGGTCTTTATGTTTTTCTACTTTTTCATTTTGATTTGTAGGATTGTTAGATTCCTTTGTGGTTACCTTAATATTTACCCCTAATTTTCTAAGTTTGTAGCAGTCTTTTATTACTTTATATCGCCTTAACTTCCCCTCCATATAGAAAATCAATGTCTCCATTTTTTAAGTCTTTCTGTTTTTATTTTAATATTACCTGTTTTTTTTTTTTTTTAACATACTGATATCTGTTTCCCTATTTTCAATGTTTTAGCTTTGATGTAATTTTGATTTCTGTATCTGAGTCAATATCTGGTTGCTCTATCCTGCGTTCTAGTCTTGCGTTGTTAGCTGGTGTTATTGATTATCTAACCATAGGACTCCCTTTAGTATTTCTTGTAATTTTGGTTTCGTTTTTGCAAATTCTCTGAACTTCTGTTTATCTGGAAATACCCTAATTTCGCCATCATATTTGAAGACAGTTTTGCTGGATATATAACTCTTGGCTGACAGTTACTTTCATTCAAGGCTTTAAAATATGTCATCCCATTGCCTTCTAGCCTGCATGGTTTCTGCTGAGTAGTCTGAGCTTATTCTAATTGACTCT
>NW_004444003.1:5939000-5963996 GCF_000243295.1 Trichechus manatus latirostris
CTTTCATGATATCAGGGAAGTTTTCTATCAACAAATCTTCAAGAATTTTCTCTGTATTTTCTATTATCCCCCCCTGTTCTGGTACTCCAATCACTCATAGGTTATTTCTCTTGATAGAGTCCCACATGACTCTTAGAGTTTCTTCATTCTTTTTAATTCTTTTATCTGATTTTTCCTCAAATAAGTTGGTGTCAGGAGCTTTATTTTCAGTGTCACTAATTCTAACTTCTACTGCCTCAATTCTGCTCCTATGACTTTCTGTTGAGTTGTCTAATTCTGTAATTTTATTGTTAATCTTCTGGATTTCTGATTGCTGTCTCTCTATGGATTCTTGCAGCCTATTAAATTTGACATTATGTTCTTGAATAACTTTCTTTAGTTCCGCTACTACTGTGTCTGTATGCTGCCTGGCTGTTTCTGCACTCTGTCAAATTTCCTTTCTTATTTCTAGAAGAGTTCTGTATATTAATCTTTTGTATTCTGTCTCTGGTAATTCCAAGAAGTTCTCTTCCTCCAGAAAATGTATTGATTCTTTATTTTGGGAGCTTGCTGAAGCCATCATGGACTGCCTCTTTATGTGACTTGATATTGACTGTTGTCTCTGAGCCATCAATAATTTATTATAATTTTATTTTGTGTTTGCTTAGTGAGACCTAGCTTCTTATTTTGTTTTGTTTTGATATGCCCAAATAGGCTGCTCGTGTACACTAGTTTGATTTTTGACAGCTTTTGATCTCTAATGTCCTGTCACCAGGTAGTTGGTTCTGTCACTAAGTGTGTGCACGCCGGAGTTCGTTAAAATTTCCTATATGGGATCAGCTCGGGTGTGTAGGCAGTCAGTCTCCAAGTGTGTGATGTAGGCTTTCACCCCCAGTTGTAGAGAGGCAGGGGTGATTGGTGCAGCACTGTACCCTGGCTGTGGTAGGGGATCACGCGCTGAGCTGAGTCAGGCAGGGGGCCCACGGCTGCCCCTGAGAGTCTGAAAGAAAAGCGTGTCCCTATTCTCCAGGGGGAATAGGTAGGTGAGTTTTGCAGCCGGGCTAAGAGCGCCCCACTATGTTGGCTGCAAAGACTCGAAGGAATCACTTTTTCTTGAACTCCTGAAGCAGGTGACTAGGCACTTTAGGAAGTATCACCAGTCCTCAAGACCCTGCTGCAGATCGATAAAAGTGCCTACTTGAGGGGCAGGGCTGTTTCGAGGATCACAAGTCTGCCCGTTCACAGCTGAAGCAGTTGACGTTAAACTTCAGATGTTTGCCCTGTTGTACTGTGGTAGTGAGGGCTAACGCTGTTGAGATGGGTCCCCACAGGTCTGTACAGGGGTGTATGGCACTCAGAGTCTGCAGACCCCTGATTTCTATGGCCAGCAAAGGAGTTGTGCTGACCCTGTGTTCCTGGCCTAGGGGAGCCAGCAGCTTTTTTGTTCCCTTTCCAAGGCCAGAAGAATGGGTCAAGGCGCCTTTTGGGATCTATTTCCAGTCCAGTGGACTCCCAGTGCAGAGCGGGGAGGGAAGCGGTAAAAGGAAGAGAGGCTTTTCCCAAATCCAGTGGAGACCACGGAGATAAGAGGTAAAAAGGAGAGAGGTTTTTCCCAAATCCAGTGCAGAGCACAAAGGGAGAGTGGTGTTTCCCAAATGGGCTTTTTTTTTTTTTTTTAAACTCTCCGCGAAAGGGTGTGCGCAGTACTTATCATAGCCTCTTGGGAGCTGCTCTTCACTGGTTCGGAGTGTCCAAGCAGAATCTCTGCTGCTGGGTCTCTCTCGATGTGGAAATTGCTTCTCTAGCACATGCGCAGCAAGCTGTTTGCCTGCTTCACCAGGGCCCGGCGTGACTGTGTCTCTGCTGTGTCACCGCCACAGCTCTAACGCTCCTCACCTCTTCCAAATGGTCTTCCTCTCCGGTATGACTCAGATGGATTTCCTTGCCTTGTTCAGGACTGCCAGATGTTCACATAGAATGAAATCACTTGTTTTTCCAGGTCTTTGTTGTAAGAGGGTTATAGGAAGTGTCTAACTAGTCCGCCATGTTGACCATGCCTCCCCCCCAGCTACCAATCTTTCTTCATTTCCAACTTTTGCATTTCAATCACAAGTGATTATCAACGCATCTTGATTGTATGTTTGATTAATTTCAGACTGCAGAAGTTGGTAAAAATCTTAAATTTCTTCATCTTTGGCATTAGTGGTTGGTGCATAAATTTGAATAATAGTCGTATTAACTGGTCTTCCTTGTAGACATATGGATATTATCCTATCACTGACAGCATTGTACTTCAGGGTAAATTTTGAAGTGTTTTTTTTTACAGTGAACATGATGCCATTCCTCTTTCATTTGTCATTCCTGGCATAGTAGACCATGTGACTGTCTGATTCAAAATGGCCATTACCAGTCCAATTCAGCTTACTAATACCTAGGATATCGATCTTTATGTGTTCCATTTCATTTTTGATGGCTTCCAATTTTCCTAGATTCATACTTTGTACATTCCATATTCCGGTTATTAACAGATATTTGCAGCTGTTTCTTCTCATTTTGAGTCATGTCACATTAGCAGATGAAGGTCCCGAAAGGTTGACTCTATCCACATCAGAAGATCGACTCTTTTTTTAGGAGGCAGCTTTTCCCCAGTCGTACGTTGAGTGCTTCCGACCTGAAGGGCTTATCTTCTGGCACTATATCAGACAAGGGTCCGCAGCTGTTCATAAGGTTTTTACTGGCCAGTTTTTTCAGAAGTAGACTGCCAGATCCTTCTTCCTAGTCTGTCTTAGTCTGAAAGCTCTGCTGAAACCTGTCCACCAAGGGTGACCCTGCTGGTATTTGAAATACTAGTGACAAATCATCCAATATCACAGCAACATGCAAGCCACCACCGTACAACAAACTGACAGGCCGGTGAAATTAATATCAGTACTCTTTAAAGAAGGTATAACAGTATTGAACAGAGGACAGAGGACAATGAAAAAGTCTACACCTTTACATTATTCTTGAACATAATTTTACTCTTTTATGTGGCATGATGCTATGAAGATTGTAATATTTATCTCTAGAATTGCCCACTAAATAATGTGTTTAGGCATTTTCTGATATTTTATAAATCAAAGTTTTATATGTGCCTATATGTACATGTAAATTCAATTTAAAAAACCCCAGTTTCTTTGTTCTCATTTACTCTTTAGGAAGTTGGATACTGTCAGGGAATGAGCCAGATCACAGCTTTACTCCTTATGTATATGAACGAAGAAGACGCCTTCTGGGCCCTGGTCAAACTATTCTCAGGCCCCAAACATGCCATGCATGGTAAGAAAATTTCATATTTTATAATACAGATAGACAAGGGGTGGGTAGAATTAAAACAAAACTTTAGAAGATGCTAGGTAGAGCTAATATAACAAAATGTCCAGGCGCTTGTTCAGTGAATGAGTGTTGCTAATTTCTTATTTCATTTTTCTTTATTGAACTTTTCTAAACTTTCCTGTTCATGTATAATTTCCTTTGTCTTTTCCTCAGAGTATATTGTTGGCATTTTAAAATTCTTTCCTTACTTGTCCCCAGTCAAAAGAAACTAATTTAGGTTCATAAGAATTTAGAAAAAGCTGTATTTTTAGAAGAAGTAAAAGATGCTTTTTTGACCAAAACTTTTTGGCAGTTAAGAAATTATCATTTCAGTGAAATGTTTACGTTTGACTGGATATTGTGATGCGTAACTCTGTGTCACAAAATAATGATTGAGAAATGACAGTTAGATGTTTAAAGAAATGGTTCACAATTAATAACTAGTTGTATACTTCAAGTGTTTGTTTAGTTTTTTTTCCCAACTGTAAAATTGATGCTATTTTAAATAAAAGGCTAATAACACATTCTAGGCATTTGATTGCTTAATATTTTAAAACTTGCATAATTTTTTGGTTTTCAAAATGACGGTATTTTTAATACTTTCTCCTTACATTTGCCAAGCACATGTGATAAATTTTATTTTAAAGAGCTTGGATTTTAACTTGTCTTGGAAACTAAAAGTAGCATTTGTCCATGTATTGCAGAAATTATTTTCCTAGTGCCATTCACCTGGTGATACCAAATTAAGAATAATTTCAACACTAATTACTCAAGAATAGATTAAGTTCTAAAAATCCTTTCTGAAGTTTGAGAGATAAGTGTTTTATGATAAACCAAAAATTTTCAGAACATAAAAGTTAGTAGAATTGTCCTTAAAAGTTAAATCATTCTCACGAGAGAAGGAGTATTAAAGAATGATCCAAGGCTGACCTTTTTCATGTCAGTCATTACCAATTATGTGGTAATGTATGTGGTAGATAATCTGTCACATGCTTAATGTGATATTTTAACATTTTGAAAATGATGGCCTTCCATAAGTTACTAAATCTCACACTCTTAGCATATGATTTTTGTGGGGGTATTGTGTGACACTGTGTGTGTATGTTTGCATTATCTTTGTCCCTTAGTATTGCTTGCGAATTTTTTAACAACTACTATCTGCATGATAACTGTTTCTAAACATTTTGCATCCTGTAGACTCCAACAGTAAGCTGCATTATGATATTGAACTACCATCCAATAGGCAGTATCATTTAAAAAAGCATCTTGAAAAAAATAACTCTTCTTTATCAGTCTTTATTTTGCTTTACTGCAGTGTTGCAGATACATTCTGAAGCACAGTGAAATGTTACAATTTAAGTAGTATGTAATTATGTGGAAGACTGTCTAATTTTGAAAAGCAGTCATTTCTTCTGAACATTTGATAGTTTACCTTCAGGAATTATTATCAGCAGTTTAATTTGTAAGGCAATATTAGTTCTACTCTCCTAACATTAAACTTGCATTAATAAGGTCGTTATTACAGGTAAGTTTGTACTTAGAGGTACTTGTTTCAAGTCTGCCCATGAAGTTCTGTATTTCCTCTATGAAAATGGTATCACTTATAAATATATAGACTCAAAGTGCAGGCTGAGGAAAGCAAGATTTAATATCAAGCCTGAGATATCACTGAAAAGTGAAGAAATATTTGATATGTTAGCTAGTGGTTATTTCTCAAGGATATTGATTCTTCCAAAATCAGACTTTTGAAATCCTTCCAACACTCATTCCTATCAAATTGACCATGACAGTGGCACTGATAGAGAATGTGTTTTTGTTTTTGTTTTTTTATGAAGTCATTTCACTGGAAAATATTACTAAGGAATAGAATCTCTGTGTCTGGAAATTTTTACACACACCTTAGAAAACTTAGAATTAGTTAAGAAATAGTCCTGCCCAGAACATTATAAAGCAATATTTCCCAACAGTGTTCCAAAAAACATTAGTTCCTCAGGTTCTTAGAGGAACATACTTTCATTTTTTGGAACTAGATGTGCTGTGGGGAAAAAATGGGCTCCAAGATCCCGTAAGTCTGGGAGACTGAGTTAAACAAAGGAAAATACATTTCTTTACTCTATAGGACAATTTAGAAACATTAGTAAGTTCATTTGTATCATTAATATCCAATAAGGGAATATATAACATATGGCATTTCCCCTGGATTCTTTTTAAAATACATAGAACATCTTGCAAAGTTATGTAGAACCCTGGTTGAAAAATACTAATGTGGAGGAATTGTGAAGGCTGTTATGTATTTGCCCTTTTTAATGGATCATGTAGAATATCTGAAAAGAAACGTAAACAAAAATAGAATGTAAAGTTCAGTAAGTTAAAGACACAAAATTAGTACTAACTTACCATTTATAATTACATACTTACTAGAAAATTTATAGATTATATTATATAATTAGTTGAGTTAAAATATATTTTTATTTTTTTACATACATTGATCATATAGTTCCAGGTTGTTTTAGCTGACGGTAAATATGATTATAGAGAGAATTAAAAACTGATAAAAACTTTGGAAATATGATACTGATGGAACTGCTAGAGTTAGACCTAAAAAGAGTAATAAAATGTTTATTAAGTAATTTATATGCAATAAAACAAAGTAAATGTTCAGGATTAGAATGACCTGTAAAGAATTTAGGCGTTTAGGATATGACCCAATATACCTTAAGAGAACAGATAATCCTGATAAATGGCTTCAGTTTCTGTTTTCTTCTTAACTCCTTTGTTTCCCATTTAACTCAGGAATATTCTGTCCTCTTTTATATTTTCACAAGGTTACAGAAGATCTTTGGAGCCCTGGTGGCGCAGTGAGTAAGCGCTCAGCTGCTAACCAAAAGGTCGGTGGTTCGAACCCACCAGCCGCTCCACGGGAGAAAAGATGTGGCAGTCTGCTTCCGTAAAGATTACAGCCTGGGAAACCCCATGGGGCAGTTCTATTCTGTCCTGCAGGGTCGCTATAAGTCGGAATCGACTTGGTGGCAGTGGGTTTTTTTTATTTCTCCTACTTCATAGAAGATCTTTAGCAAACAAATACTGAACTACAAGTTTCATTACCTAAAATGTATACACAATTATTTCCCTCATGGGGAAGGAAAATATTTTGGTAATACTGGATGTTTTTTATTTTCGACAGTGACAAATGAAAGAAATATGTTGGATTTTAAAATAGAGATTTGTTATTTATAAAATATTGTTTTTATGTTTGTATTCTAGGCTTTTTTGTTCAAGGTTTTCCTAAACTCTTGAGGTTCCAAGAACACCATGAAAAAATACTGAATAAATTTCTGTCCAAGCTTAAGCAACACTTGGTAGGTAGAAGTGATACTGACTTACATCAAGCATGAAGCTAGAAGAATTACATTTAGCTTTAGTTCCAATTACCTTGCTAATTTATAGTGTTGTTTATTTCATTTACAATTCCCAGTTGTTTGATGAATACTCATTTTGTAAAATTTAATATTGATGTACTATCACAGCCCTAATTCATAAAATTAGGGTTCTTCTTTGAAGCTGATAAAAACAAACAGTACAGTTTATAAAAATACCTGACTTGTCAGTAATTTTGGAGTTTTTTTTAATTGCACAAAAAGTATTTTAAGGGTCATATAAACCTGTTCTTAGTGAATAGTATATATGGTTTACTATAAAATACAGTAAAGCAAAAATACTTCACTGTAAAATATTTTAAAGAGTCAAGATATCTTACAATCCTATCATAAGAAAGGATTTGTTCTTATGGTGATTTTGAGAAGTAAAATTGAGAGGGAAAGAGTAAGAAGAAGAAAATGAGAAATAATCCAGCTTAAAGAAGATTCCTAATGAGATAGTTTTATGTTTAGCTTTGACAGCTGCCTCCATAGCCTTCCAAACTTTTGTATTATGTTGTCATGTTTGTTTGCTACAATCTAGACATTGTGAGGTTTTTTTTTTTCAGGATTCTCAAGAAATCTACACGAGTTTTTACACAATGAAATGGTTTTTTCAGTGTTTTCTTGATCGTGTGAGTATTTACAAAACTCAATCATAACATTATAAATAAAGGACGAGGGCAAATTGTTAACCTTATTTCTGTTTTATTTTTAATTACAGACTCCATTTACACTAAACCTAAGAATATGGGATATTTACATTTTTGAAGGAGATCGAGTTCTTACTGCTATGTCTTATACAATCTTAAAATTACACAAAAGTAAGAAAATGTTTCACTATAAATATTTTATAAAAATCAAGGTTTATTTTAACTCTTAATTTCCCACCTCACCTCACCTCCACCTCAAATTCATTTTTTTTCAGTAGTGGTTTAAAAAAATTCTTGAAAATCAGTGAAGAAATTGCCTTCAGTTGATAATTTACTTTCATCGGTGCTTTCTCATGAGTAGAAGCTTACAACATTGTAGAGGTCTTTGATTCTTTTCTCTTTGTATCAGTTTATTTTCACACTTAAGCAGTAAGTTGCTGGTTTCAATATGTAGTTTGATGGTTTCACTAATAATATTATTATTATTAAATATTTGTTTCCACTGGGTCCTGTTATTTCTCTTCATCAGTCTGAATCTCAGGTTTGTAGTAACAGTCTAAAGACACCAGGCCCCTTAGTTGAAAGTGTAGAAAGGACATTTTTTATTACTGTTTCCTTCATCCAGGAAAAAGACATACAGCTCCAAGCTGTAGACCAGAGATGAGGAACCTCCAGATCATCTCTCTGCTTGACTGCATTGTGGTCTCTGGGGCAAGTACAATCAATATCTATAGTTGCATAAATGCAGCAAGGCCTTAAAAAGTCTTTAGTTGCAATATTTCTAAGCCTCTTATAATTTGATGCAGTATACCTTATTTTAAAAAGCAAGAAATGAGAGATTTTCTTCATGAAAATGAAGAGCTTTATTTGTCTTTCAAGTTTCAGTTCAACCTTAAAATTTACATGACTCCTAACTATGCAGAAAAGAGAATCATTGAAGGCTTTAGAACGTGAAATAATACTCCAAATCCGGATCATACAGCATAGTTTCACATTCACTGTATACTCTACTATCATGTTCTTCTTGAATGATCATCTGTTCAGCTTCCTAACTAAATTATAAGCTAATTGAGTGCATGGGGTCATGTTTCTATTTTTTTTTCCCCTACTGTGCTTGGTGTTCTAAGTACTTGTCAGGTGCTTTAATATGATTATTTGATTGCTTACCTGAAAAGAATGAAAATAATGCCAGATTATCCGACCTTAGATAAGAATGAAAACTCTTTTTAAAGACACTTCTGCGTTGTTTATTCTTTTAAAGAAAAGGATTCAGAAGTGTGGTTCATTACCCCCACACACAAACCAAAGCAGCAAGACAAAACAGTTCATGATGAATTGTGTTCCAAGACTCAGGGTTCTTTTACACATCAACATAAACCTGTCTTTCTCTTTCTCTCTCTTTGTATCTCTGTCTCTCTATCACTCACTCCCCTCCCCCCATTTTACTTCCTTTTTCTCCTTCTGTATTATGAACTGGCAAATACATAGAAGAAAAAGTATAATTTTTATTAAGAGATATACTTATTTTATATTCCATAAACAGTGAGAAAGTAGAAATATATTGTTATATTTTTCTGTAGCTTTCTTCTCCGTCTTCAATTATGTCTTACTTATTTGACCCTTGATTGATTTTTTATTTTACAAGTAAACAATTTCCTCACCTTTTTGTAAATAAACTTTAAGCATAGCAATTACTTTATATGCTACCATATCATTAGATTAAATAAGCTGTGCAAAAATCTGCCTGTTGCTATGGATGTTTTCTTGGTTAGGGAGACAGAGCTCAAGGACTTAAATGAAGTTCCTTCACACCACCATATAAAGCTTCAAAAGTTATCTGGTCACCTTAACTACCAGTTATTAGCTGAAGCTCATTAAGAGATTATTTCCCCACCCTCCTCCTTTATTTATTTACTTGCTTGTTTGTTTATTCTTGATTGCTTTAAGAATATTTACAGACATTGTTACTGGATGTTCATCAAAGAGTAGCTTTAAATGGCAAAAAATTAGAAATAACCTAATGTCCATTACAGTACATGCATACAGTGAACTCTTATGTAGCTATTAAAGATGATGGTATAAAATCATATTTGTTTGAAGTGAGGGATGTCAGTGATACATTATTGAATGGGAAAAACAAGTATAATAGCAAGGAAAGTTGAGTTTGTTTTTGTAAATCGATACACATATAAACACATGCATGTGCACATCTACTTGTAGAATGGTGGGTAGTAGGATCTTAGCTGATTTTTACTTTCTGTTTTGTGTCTGTAGTTTGAATTTTTTTCAATAAAACTAATTTATAAATAGAAGTACAACTCACAAATAAAATTAATAATCCAGGTTTTTTTGTTTGTTTGTTTTGAAACAGTAGTAAATACAGACTTAAAGTGCATTTGCCTCTGGCAGTTGGGGCTTCATACCAGTAAAGCAGAAAGACCTCATGTCATGCTGGGTAGTCTTTCTGTGCCTTTGCTCTAAGAAACTCTTGCTCTAGGGTTCATATCAATGCCTAGGATATAGTTAATTCTTACACAAATGAGAAGGTATTTGGCAGTATTCTCCTTTTTTCTTTCCAAGCAAGAGTACCTGCTTTTCTCTGTGGGTGCTTTAACATCAGAAAATAAGTTTGTCTTACTGAGTTTTAATGATATTCACAGTGCCATATATAAATTTTTATATGTACTGTATCCCTTTTTAAAGTACTGTATCAGAATAAAATATATTATCTTTTCAGCATAAAGTAGCTGTTGACTCTGCATTTTTACTTCTCTCATTCTTTCTTAGAACATCTAATGAAATTGTCTATGGAAGAACTTGTAGAATTTCTTCAAGAGACCCTGGCAAAGAATTTTTTCTTTGAAGATGATTTTGTAATAGAGCAACTTCAGATTTCTATGGCAGAACTAAAACGAGCGAAATTAGATCTTCCAGAACCTGGTAAGAAATATCCAAACACACTGTATCTAAATGATAATTAAGATTGGAAGACATGGCAGGATCAACTCGCGCTGCTTCTTTTCAGAGCATAAACGTTATTCCTGTGGTGACATAGTTTAAACCAGTGTCTTACCACCTGCTTATTTTAAGAAAGGGCAGGTAAACATATTAATTAAATCTGCCCCTTCTAATAGAATAATTGTACTATTCCTACTTAAATTCAGAAAGCATGATTGACAGACAGTATTGTTCAACAGTAGTAACCGTGGTGCTTTAAATTAGCCTAACAATAAGTACTTTTTACATTCATCATCCCACTTTGTGAAACTATATGCAATGGAAGATTAAGTGAAAGTCCCACTTAAGTGTGAAGCTACAGAACTACCAACTAGCATTACTGGGGCTAGAGTCCAAGTTTTCTTGCTACTAACCCAAGTGCTCTTTGCAGTACATTGTTGTGTAGATAGTATATTTTATTCAGTTGTTTCAGAGTATTTATTCAGCATTGATAATCTTGGCCTAAATCAAGTATTTCATTAGAGGTTGAGAATTTGTGATTTTCTAACTCTATTTTTCCTTTTACATTTATCAGCAGACTTTCTTCTGTAACACAGACCTTTCCCTCACTCATCAACAGGGCCTCTTTGGTTACTTTAAAATATAATTTCTACTGAAAAGCCAGGATAAATGCTTTATTTTTTCCTTTTTCCAATTTTCGAAGTTAGAAGTTGATGTTCATGATTACCTCCAGTGGTAGCAAATGAGTTTTTGTTTGTGAGCCTGTGAAGTTTGATATATTCAAAATATTTCAGTTATTTATTTTATTTTTTTTTAATGCTCAAATTGTTATGATTTTGGCCAGTGGGACCTCCACCCCCAAGCTGATTGCTACGTTCTTTTGATTCAAACACGATTATGTCTCTGAATACTTTCTTGTTGTAGACTCAAGATGTCTCTGACTTACCCTAAAGATCTCCTGTCCTCCACCCACCCGCCATTTTTATGATACAAGTAATACACAAATATATCCTCATAAAAATTCTAGACAGTTTTTAAGGTATGTTGAGTAAAGTATGAAGCTTCTCTGTTACTTGATTGCACTTCCATTCTCCTATTCAGAGGTAATTAATATCAGCAGTTTGGGGGCATATCCTTCTAGCCCTTTTCCTGTGTTTTTACATATAAACTTATATATAAAAATACATGTGTGTTGTGTGCTGTCAAGTTGATTCCGACTCACAAACCAAAAACCAAACCTGTTGCCATCGAGTCGATTCCAACTCATAACACCCCATTATGACTAGTTGTGACAGAGAAGAACTGCCCCATAGGGTTTCCTAGGCTGAAATCTTTACAGGAGTAGATCTCCAGGCCTTTTCTCCTGAGGAGTAGCTGGTAGGTTCGAACCACTGACCTTTCGGTTAGCAACTGAATGCTTAATCGTTAAAAAATACATATTTACATAAATACACATAGCTTTTTTGTAGATGCCTTTTATCAGTGGAGGTTCCCTTCTAGTTCTAGTTTGCTGAGAGTTTTTATTATAATTAGATGTTGAATTTTGTCAAATGATTTTCCTGCATCACTTGATATGATCATGTGCTTTTTAGTCTTTAGACTGATAATACAGTGTATTACATTATTGATCTTCAAATATTGAACCTGTCTTGCATTTTTGAGATAAACCCTGCTTGGTCGTGGTGTCCTATTTCGTATATTGTTGAATTCGATTTGCTAATTCCTTGTTGAATATTTTTGTGTCTGTGTTCATGAGGTATATTGTTGTTAGCTGCCGTCCAGTCAATTCAAACTCCTATTTTTCTGTATTTTCTTTTTTTGTACCATTGTTGTCTGGTTTTGGTATCAGGGTGATGCTGCCCTAATGAAATGAGTTGGGAACTCTCCTGTTTTCTGGAAGAGATTAGAATTGGTATTATTTCTTTTTTAAATAAATGTTCGGTAGTGTTCACCAGTGAATGCATCTGTGCCTGGAGATTTCTTTTGCAGGTAATTAATTATGAATTTAATTTCCTTAATAGTTACAGGACTTCTTAGATTATCTGTTTAATTTTGGATGGATTTGGTAGTTTGCAGTTTTCAAAGAACTGGTCCATTTCTTGTAAGTTTTTTAATGTATGTACTCAGAGTTACTCATAGTATTCTTTTAAACCCATTGCCATCAAGCCAATTCTGACTTCCAGTGACCCTATAGGACAGAGTAGAACTGCCCCAAAGGGCATTCCGCCATAGCAGACTGCCACATCTTTCTCCCGGGAAGCGGTTGGTGGGTTCGAGCTGCCAATTTTTCGGTTAGCAGCTGAGTTATTAACCACTGTGCCACCAGAGCTCCTTAGTATTCTCTTAGTGTCCTTTTAATGTCTCCTGAGTCTAGTAGTTACATCCTGTTTTACTTCTGATATGGATAATCCTGTGTCTTGCCTTTTTTTTTTCCCCTTTGTCACTCTTGTTAGAGGTTTATCAATTTTATAGATCTTTTCAAAGAATCAGCTTTTAGTTTTATTGATTTTTCTCTTTTGTTTTGCTGTTTTTAATTTCTTTGATTTCTGGTCTTTTATTATTTATTTTCTTCTGCGTGCTTTGGGTTTATCATGTTATCTTTTTCTGGTTTCTTAAGGTGGAAGCTTAAATTATTGAGTTGAGATCTTTTCTCGTGTAAGCATTTAGTGCTATTAATTTCCCTTTAACCACTGCTTTAGCTGTATCCCACAATTTTGATAGGTTGTGTTTTCATTTTTGTTCTATTTTCTTTTTAACGATTGTAGAATATATTGTAGTATGGATATACCATGTTCATTATAGTTAAACATTTGTTTCCAAATTGTTTTTCATTTTCAGTTTTTGTATATATTTTGGGTATAGTGGAAGTGCTAGATCAAATTATATAAGCGTTTAACATTTTGGTAGAATCTGCCTAGTTGCTCTATTAAAACATGTTTACCAATTCTCATTCCTGTTAGCGGTATATGAGAGGGCTTATTTCTCCTCATCCTCACAAGTAGTGGACGTAGTGGATATAATTAATTTTAAAAAATCAAAGCCTGATGAGTAAAAATATGTTGTTTTTATATGCATTCCTTTTTTTATGTTGTAATTTTGTTTTAACTATTCTCAAATTATTATCTGATTTCTCTTATAATTTATTCTTTGATCCATTGGTCATTTAGTTGTGTGGGGTTTAATTCCCACTTTTTTTTTTAATTGTTGTAGTTTAAGCGAAAGTTTACAATTCAAGTTAGTCTCTCATACAAAAATTTATACATACATTGTTATGTGACCCTAATTGCTCTTCCTATACTGTGACAGCATACTCCTCCTTTCCACCCCTGATCTCCCGTGTCCATTCAACCAGCTCATAACCCTCTCTGCCTTCTCATCTCACCTCTGGACAGAAACTGCCCATTTAGTCTCATGTATTTACTTGAGCTAAGAAACACACTCTTCACGAGTATCATTTTACATCCCACGGTCCAGTCCAATCTTTGTCTGAAGAGTTGGCCTCGGGAATTGAGTTCTAGGTTGACAGAGTCCAGGGGCCATGCTTGCTGGGGTTCCTCCAGTCTCAGTTGGACCATTAAGTCTGGTCTTTTTACTAGAATTTGAGTTCTGTACCCCACCTTTCTCCTGCTCGATCAGGGACTCTCTATTGTTATATGCATTCCTTTGATAACTAGTGAAACTGAAGAGCTTTTCATTTTTATTCACCATTTAGTATTATGAATTGCCTCTTCATACTCTTGGCTGGTTTTTCTATAGGATTTTAAATCTTTTCCTTATATTTTCCTATATATTTCTTTATAGATATATATTCTGGATATTTATCCTTTTTCTGTTACATATTCTGTAAATATTTTCTTCTTATGAGAAATTCTTTGACCTTATGACTTGTTTATCACATACAATTTATTTTTGTGTAGTCAGATCTTTTACTCTTTGTAATTATAGCTGATTCGTCTGTCACTTAGAAAGGAATTTTCCTATCTTAAATATTATTAAATTTTTTAATTATACTTTCTTCTGATATGTTTACAGTTTAACTTTTCACTTAGTTTTTTTATTGATCTGAAATTATATGTGTGTATGGGGAGTGGGGGCAGGTGAGGAAGAGATCTAACTTTATTTCTTTCTAAATACTAGCCAGTTTTCCCAGCAGCTGTTTTTGAGTAGTTTTTCCTTTTCCCACCAAGTCAAAATACCATTTTTATCATAAGCTAAGTTTTCAAATATTTATCTAATTCTCTTGTGTCTATTCTATTGATCAGTTTGTCTTCTTGGTCTGTTTCTATTCAAATACCAGTGTTTTAATTTCCACAAAATTATATTATGCTTTGATATGTAATAGGGATTTTGTTGAGATATAATCGAATTTTTTGATTAATTAAGGAGAATTAAATTTTTACAGTATTGTGTTCTTATTCATGAACTTTTCATTTACTTAGGTTTACTTTTATATATTTCTCACCTTTTACAGTCTTTTTATATAAATTTCTGTATATTTCTTATTAGGCTTGCTGCTAAGAATTTTTGGTTTTGGTTGCTTTCGTGAATGGGGTCTTGTTTTACCTTTTACATGTTCTGATTGTCTTGTTTTATGTATATAAAGGCTGTTTTATAATATAATGACATTTTTACCTCTTCTTTTCCAAAATTATGCCTCTTGTTTCTTTTTCTTACCATATTTCTTCTACTGGTAACTCATTTACAGTATTGGACAGTAGTGTTAACAGTAGTAATTTCTAGTTTTATTGCGCTTTGGTCTGAGAATATAATCTGACCTATTTATACCTGGAGCCCTGGTGGCACAGTGGTTAAGAACTCGGCTGCTAACCAAAAAGTTAGCAGTTCAAATCAACCAGCCACTCCTTGGAAACCCTATGGGCAGTTATACTCTCCTACAGGGTTGCTATGAGTTGGAATAGACTCAACAGCAATGGATTTTTCTTTATACCTTTAGGAATTTATCGACGTATACTTCATGGCCAATATGAAATCAATTCTTATAAATGTTCCATGTGTACCTAAAAGGAAGATATACTCTTATTTATCAAGATATAGAATTTGATATATAGCTATTAAACCAACTTTATTTGATATATATACCTATATGTGTATATATAGAGATATATATGTCTATGTGTGTGTGTGTGTGTATACATATCTCCTTGGGTGGTACAAACAGTTAAGCCCTCAGCTACTAACCGGGAAGCTAACAGTTCAAATCCAACCACAGGAGCCTTGGAAGAAAGGGTTGGAAATCTACTTCCAAAAGATCACGCCTGTGGAGCACAGCTCTACTCTGAAGAACACAGAGTCAACATGGGTCGGAATTGACTCAGTGGCAACTGGTTTGGAGATATACATATATATCTATATCTATCTATCTATATGTTTATACATTTTTTTTGAGATGTCTATAGATAATCTTTTCGTTTCCTAGGACTGCTATAATAAAAATAGCACAAGTGATTGGCTTTAAAAAACAGAAATTTATTTTTTCACATTTCTAGAGGCTAAAAGTCCAAATTAGGGTTGCAGTCATATTGATTCCTTCTGTGGGCATCTCTACTACTTTCTGGTGGCTGCCAGCGGTCCTTAGCATTCCTTTGCTGCTTATAGATGCATCTGCCTCTGCTGTCACATAACATCTCCCCTGTATGTGTCTGTATCTATTCTGCTCTTATTGTAGGACACCGAACAGAAGGGATTAGGTTTAGGACCCACCAGTATGACCTCATTAACATAACACAAGACAATCTCTATTTCCAAACAGGGTCATATTCACAGGTACATGGGTTAGGATTTTATCTTGGCGAGACACAATTCAGTCCATAACATGTACCCTTCTAGTTTTTTTGTCTTATTTTATCTGTGTTTTATTGACAAGGTGAATTAAGGTATCCAACTATTACTGCTTTCATTAATTTCTCTTTGTATTTTATATGGTTGTTTTGTATCTATTTTTAGAGCAGTTTTAAAGTTTTAGTTTTATAATTTTATTACAAGATGACTAAAGTAGCAGTGTAACACTTTCTGTAACAAAATACTACAAATTTAGTGTCATTGGTTCACCTCTACTAAGCAAGAAATAGAGAAATTAATGAACTTTTAATAAATTGCATTGAATAGAAGGCAGTAAATTCAATTATAAAGAGTCTTAAATTTATAATCTGCTCTTTTTAGTCCAACCTTTAACCCATGAATTATTTATTTTTGAATGGGTAATTACAAAATCTATAAAAGGGTGAATACAGTGAGAAGTCTACCCCATCCCTATCTCCTAGCCACATGTAGCCCCTACCCAAAAACAGCCACTTCTAACAATTTCCCTTATGTATACTTCCAAAAATATTCCAGACATTTCTAAGCATATATGTGAAAATCTGTGTGTGTATATATGTGTGTATGTGTATAACATAAATAGTGATATTCTACATACTGTTCTATGTCTTGCTTTCTTCGCATAACAATATACCTTGAAGATCATTGTGTATAATGCCAACAGAAGTGCTTTATCCTTCTATCAGCTGCATAGTGATTAATTTTATGCATGTACTCTAATTTATCCAGCATGGCCCCTATTAATGAGCATTTAAATTATCCTTTTTTTCTATTAAAAGCAATGCTGTCATTAATATTTTCATAACATTTTGCATATATCTGTATGATAAATTTCTAGAAGTGACACTGCTAGGTGAAAATGTGTGTACATTTTAGATTTTGATAGATGTTGCTAAATTGCCCTCCGTAAATCTTTTACCAATTTCATATTCCCACCAGCAATGTATGAGAGTACCTGTTTTTCAATATTTATCAATACATTGTTACTTAAAATAGTTTATAATAATCACTAACACTTATCTGTGCCAGGCACTATTCTATAATACTCTCGACTTTTATGTATATTGACTTATTTAATCCTCATACAACCCTATGAGATAAATACTTTTATTATTCCCACTTTACAGATGAGGAAACAAAGGCACAGAATTTAAGTGATTTGCCCAAGGTCTTACAGCTAGTAAGTGGAAGAACCACAATTTAATCCAGGTAGTCTGGCTTCAAAGTCACCTCTCTTACTTACTGTAGTATACAGCTTCTCTGCGTAGCTTTGGAGAGGTCTGAGGCCAGCCTGATCTTCTTCCTACCTTGTAGTTGTAGGTGATTTATGTGCTTCTGGGAACATTATCTTTGAAATTCTGTCAGTCTACCAGGCTATGCCTCACTGGCAGTTTTTCAGTATCAGATTTTCTTGGAATGCAGCAGTCAGATTTTCTTGGAATACAACATGCCTCAGTTTTTTTTATTTTTAGGAAAATTTTCTTATTTAAAATTTTATTCTGTTAAATTTCTTGAGTTCTCTACTTTAGGGACAGTGTTTATCCTTATGTCGTTGTGGTTTTAGTCTACATTTATTGTGTATCAAGCCTTGCCTTTAAGTTGCTAATTTGGTTTCCAGCATTTCTGTTCAGTACTGTATTTCTGCTTTATTGATTCATTCTATAGTGCCTTTGTTTTGGCCACTACTAATAATAAACATGTATAAAATGGTGATAAAATTGTAGCTCATCATCTCTTAATGTGAATCAACCCTAAAGACTTCAGTTTAAATAAAGGTATTTTTAGTTGACAATTGAATTATTAACATGATTCAGATAGTTTCTTTCATATCTAGTTTGGCCAGTGATCTTTAGATAGAAATATTCCTTTGATCTCCTCAGCTATCTTCTGTTCAGATGAAGCCATTTGACAGAGATTTTGTCAATTGGTGGAAGTCATTCTGGTTAGAAAGTCTCTGCTAATCCACTTTGGCCAAATTGGCTGCCACTTTGGCCAAAAGTTACAGCTTATGACCTATATAGAACAATCAAGAGAAAATTTTTCTCAGAATAATTGAGAGAGCCACTTTAATGTCCACGTCTTACTTTAGGTATCAGACAAATGTTACACTGAAGGAACCTTTTTAAGAAAGAAAGTCTTTTATTGCTTCTGGCTCTTGATGTATGTGTTCTTTTTTCCCCAGAGAAATTTGGAATTTTTATTTTGTTTCCCTATAGAAAACAAACTTTGCTAGCCTTGGTATTGTATTTTCTCTTTGTATGGGTTCTTACTGTATGGTATTCAAAATTTTTGACTGGTACATAGAAAGAAAACATTCAGTTGTGCTTATTCACAGCAGTGTTTTCTGTTCATTACAAGTTACATTATTACTTGGAATTATGTCACACTCAGTTCCAGATAATTGCTCTGTCTGAGTCTTGCCCCCACCTCTACCTGTCTAACCATTCCTCCTTTTTCCTTCACTACTTCTTTTTTCTTCAGATTGTCTTTTAAATGACCTGTCTGAAGTTGTATCCCTTACACTGTTTTGGTTCTACATGCTTTCTTTCCCTGGGTGATTTCATCATTTCCCATAGTTACAACAGTCATCTTAAAGACTTCCATATCCGTACCTCCATCCCAGATCTTTCTTCTGGGAATTTCAGAGTTCCAGACTTATTTAGCCAGTAGCTTAAGTGGACATCTTCACCTGCCTGCCCCTCAGACACTTCAAACTCAGTGTCTAAAACCAAATTAATTATTCCCCACCCACCTTCCAAACTTCTTCCTGTCCCTCCTTTGTACTTCCTATCTTGGTAAAATGTTCAACATTCACTCATCTACTTTAGTATCTAAAAATCTATTCCTTCTCCTTGCTTCCCCCATTTAATAGCAATCCATTAAGCCACCAGTTCCTATATTTCTTTTGATTCTTAATCTTTCTCTACCATTCAACCTCACTCCTAGAGCCATGTCATTTGAACTGGGATCCTTGATTCCACCCACCTCCTCCCAGAGTGATCTCATAAGATTGCCAAGCCGTTCAGAGGGACTTGGTGCTTTCAGGAGAAAATCCTAGCTTCTTAGTTGGACATCTAAGATTTTCCATGACCTGGCTTCTTGCTACTTCTCCAGCTGTGATTTTTTCCACTTCCCTTCACCCCACCTCCCCAGCTACTTTTAGCTATCATATAGTAATAATAACACCAAACTTCTATTGAGTCTTATCTGACAGACTCCTTGCTAAATGCTTTACATACTAATATTAACTCATGTAATTTTTTTTCAATAGCCCTTTGGAATAGGTATTTGTTGATGCAAGTTTTTTTGTTTTCTGTTTTTCTCAAGGACAATTTTCTGTGCACAAAAAAAGATTATTCATAGGATTATCTAGGTTTTTAAAATTAGTATTTGATTTATTAAAGTTACAAATTCAGAAACCTAGTTCTTCCTTAAGGTTTTACGTTTAGCTGACAAAGGTTAATACACTATTTTTAAATCTAGTAAATTTTAACAATACCTTTTAAAGGGTCTTTAATTAATGTTTGGTTACATTTACAAACAGAAACTCCTACGAACATTTTGAATTGCATTTATAAATTTAATATATCCAATTTCTTTAAATATATAAATTTTTTATTCAAACATAAAACCTTTTGTATATATGTATAATGTAATACTATTCCGCTGTAAAAATGAATGCAGTTCTAATACATGCTATGACATGGATGAACCTTGAAAACATTAGACTAAATGAAATAAGCCGTACACAAAAAGACAAATGTTGTATGATTCCATTTATATGAAATATCTAGAATAGACAAATGCATACAGACAAAAAGTAGATTAATGTTCACTGTGGGCTGGGGGGAAGTAGGAATGGGAAGTTATTGCTTAATGGGTATAGAGTTTCTCTTTAAGGTGATAAAAAGTTTTGGAAGCAAATAGTGGTGATGTTTGCACAAAATTGAGTGTGATTAATGCCGCTGGATTGTACATTTGAAAATGGTTAAAATGACAGATTTTATGTTGTGTATATTTTACTGCAATTAAAAAACAAAACCAGACACCCTGAGTTCTTAAAAAATTTATAAATCTAATTAATTCAAATTTAAGAATTTGCTAAACCGTTAAGTCTCTTAACTGTTCCAATACTGTTTATAAGCTTCAAATCACAAGTCCAAATCAATGACTCATTTGCCTATTTGAAACTGGCATAAAAAGGCTGACTTGACCAAATTCTCTTAAATATAAATACATAATATACTAAATATAAACAGATTCCTTAGTTCAGAAAATACAGAATTAATAACACATGTTTGATATTCTTAAATTTTTCCATATCAAATTCTAAATCTTCTGGAATTAGAAGATGTTTTTTTTCAAACACGTTTGGGAGTAGTTTCTCAGTTGAAATATGAGTTGGGACTCTGACTGAATTCTTGTCTCTGGCCCCAACTGTCAACCTCTTATTATTTATTATTGCCAGGTCAATGCCCGTCAAATGTTTTAGTCACACAGTCCAGCTTCTTAGATTCAAGTTGTACGTTACCGAATTCTTACTTCTCCTCAAGGAAGTCTGTGTCTTTCCACCAAGCAGGATTATCACCTGATTGGATTTTGCAGTTCTTAGGTATTTTACCTTTAAGTATCTTAAACCTGATGGAATCCTGTGTCTTCAATTGTTTCTTATCTGGTAGGGCTATAATTCTTACATTAAATGGCATTTATTTTAATTTTGAATAGCATTCATGGTGTTAGCTAACTTGCAGTCCCAATTTATCAGTATTATAATTAGTAGTTTATAGATGAGGAAACTTAGGCTTCAAGGTTAAGTACTTGGCCAAGGCCATATAACTGATAAGGGATAGGCCTGGTAATTGAACCCAGGCCTGCTTCCAAATGCTATTTATACCAAACCGGCTACTATTACTTACAGTTCACAATTCTAACGTGTCATGCTGTTTCACAGTTCTTTGCCTTTGAATATGTTTCTCCCTCCAAAAATGCCCCTACTGATTTCCCCTTTAAGTACCCCCTGTCCTCAGCCTTTCTGCTTAATTTTCACAACTTGGATTAAGCATCACCTCCTTCCTGAAGCCTTCTCAGCCAGTCCCTAACTTCCTCACAACCAGAGAATTGACCACATGTATTTTGTGCCTGAGTTGTACCCTTATACATGCTTCCGTTCTCAGAGTGCTTTTGCTACTTGTGTTAGTCTGTATATCTCTGTTATATAGGGGTAAGTTCCTTGATAGTGACCATGTCTTTGTATCACCAGCACCTAGTACAGTGCCTGGCATATCATGGCATTCAATCAGTATTTTATGAATGAATCAATATATTTTTTTAGATAATAAAAACCTACTGTCTACAAAGGGAAAGCTTTTGGGGTGATGGAACCATTCTGTATCCTCTTTGTGACAGTGGTTGCTTGAATCCATACATGTGTTAAAACTCATAGAACTGGACATACACACACAAGTCAGTTTTACTGTATGTTAGTTAAAAAAAAATCTCTGTCCCACTTTTGGAGGTTTGAACTTTTATTTTACTTTTTAATTTAATACAGACATGTTACACATTGTAGTTTTTATGTGTGTGTATTGAAAATCTAGGAAACATAAATGTACATTTTTTTATTTTTTTTAATTGAAGGTTTACAGAACAAATAGTTTCTCATTAAACGGTCAATACACATATTATTTATGACATTGGTTAACAACCTCACGACATGTCAACACTCTCCCTTCTTAACCTTGGAGGACCTTTTTTTTCTTTGATGAAAATATACATAGCCAAAGATACACCATTTCAGAAATTTCTACATGTACAATTCAGTGACATCGATTACATTCTTCCAGTTGTGCTGCTGTTCTTGCTGTCCTTTTCCAAATTATTCCATCACCATTATCTTCAACTCACTGCCTCCTAGGCTTCCTATCAAACCTTTTGAGTTGCTGTTGTCAATTTGATCTCACATTGGTAATTCTTTTTTTTTTTTTGTACTTTAGATGAAGATTTACAGAACAGATAGTTTCTCATTAAACAGTTAGTACACATACTGCCCTATGACAATGGTTAACAACCCCATGACATGTCAACACTGTCCCTTCTCAGCCTGAGTTCCCCATCACCAGCTTTCCTGTCCCCTCCTGCCTTCTAGTCCTTATTCCTGGACTGCTGTGCGTCATTAGTCCCATTTTGTTTTATGGGGCGGTCCAATCCCTGGCTGAAGGGTGAACTTCAGGAGTGACTTCACCACTGAGCTAAAAGGGTGTCCGGGGGCCATACTCTTAGAGTTTCTCCAGTCTGTCAGGCCAGTAAATCTGGTCTTTTTTTTTCGTGAGTTAGAATTTGTTCTACATCCTTTTCCAGCTCTGTCCAGGACCCTCTGTTGTGATCCCAGTCACAGCAGTCAGTGGTGACAGCCAGGTACCATCTAGCTGTACTGGACTCAGTCTGGTGGAGGCCGTGGTAGTTGTGGTCCATTAGTCCTTTGGAGTAATCTTTTCCTTGTATCTTGTTCTGTTCGTTCTCCCTTGCTCCTGAAGGGGTGAGACCAGTGGAGTATCTTAGATGGCTACTCACAGGCTTTTAAGACCCCAGACGCTACTCGCCAAGGTAAAATGTAGAACATTGTCTTTATAAACTGTGTTATGCCAATTGAGCTAGATGTTCCCCAAGACCATGGTCCCCACTGCCGTTCACTCAGCAATTCAGTCCCTCAGGGAGTTTGGATGTGTCTATGGCGTTTCCATGACCTTTTCTTGTACAAGTTGTGCTGGCTTCTCCAGTATTGTGTACTGTCTTACCCTTCACCAAAGTTGCCACTTATCTATTGTCTAAATAGTTCCCCGCGACACCCCTCCCATCCCTCATAACCAACAAAGATTGCTTCTTTTTCTGTGTGAACTTTTTCATGAGTTTTTACAGTAGAGGTCTCATACAATATTTGTCCTTTTATGATTGACTTATTTCACTCAGCATAATGTCCTCCAGTTTCATCCATGTTATGAGATGCTTCACAGATTCATAATTGTTCTTTATTGTTGCATAATACTCCGTTGTGTGTATGTACCATAGTTTATGCAGTCATCTGTTGTTGGGCATCTAGGTTGTTACCATCTTTTTGTTGTTGTGAACAATGCTGCCATGAACATGTATGTGCATATGTCTGTTCACGTGACAGCTCTTATTTCTCTAAGGTATATTCCTAGGAGAGGGTTTGCTGGATCATATGATATTTCTATTTCTAGCTTTCTAAGGAAGGGCCATATCATTTTCCAAAATGGTTGTATCATTATGCATTCCCACCAGCAGTGCATAAGAGTTCCGATCTCCCCGCAGCCTCTCCAATATTTGTTGTTTCCAGTATTTTTGATTCGTGCCAGTAAATGCTGGGGTGAGATGGTATCTCATTGTGGTTTTAATTTCCATTTCCCTATGGCTAGTGATCGCAAGCATTTCCTCATGTGTCTGTTGGCCGTTTGAATGTTTTCTTTGGTGAAGTGTCTGTTCATTTCCTTTGCCCATTTTTCAATTGGATTATTTGCTTTTTGTTGCAGAGGTGTTGGGTTTCCTTGTAGATTTTAGAGATTAGACCTTTGTCTGACTTGTCCAAAAATTTTTTCCCAGTTGTAGGTTCTCTTTTTACTCTCTTGGTGAAGTCTTTCGAGGAGCATAAGTGTTTAATTTTTAGAAGATCCCAGTTATCTAGCTTATCTTCTGGAGTTTGTGTTGTTGGTTATGGTTTGTATCCTGTTAATGCCGTGCATTAGGGCCCCTAGCGTTGATCCTATTTTTTCTTCTATGAACTTTATAGTTGTTGGCTTTGATCCATTTTGAATTAGTTTTTGTGTATGGTGTGAGGTATGGGGTCCTGTTTCATTTTTTTGCAGATGGACATCCAGTTTTGCCAGCACCATTTGTTAAAAAGACCGTCTTTTCCCCGTTTAATGGACTTTGGGCCCTTGTCAAAGATCAGGTGACCGTAGCTGGATTTATTTACATCTGGATTCTCAATTCTGTTCCGTTGGTCAATGTATCTATCTTTGCACCACTACCAGGCTATTTTGACTACCGTAGCGGTATAGTAGGTTCTGAGGTCAGGTAGTGCAAGTCCTCCTATTTTATTCTTCTTCAATAGACCTTACTTATCTGGAGCTTCTTCCCTTTCTGTATAAAGTTAATGATTAGTTTTTCCGTCTCTTTAAAGAATGTTGTTGGTATTTGGATAGGGATTGCATTGTATTTGTAAATTGCTTTGGGTAGAATTGTCATTTTCACAATGTTAAGTCTACCTATCCATGAGCATGGTATGTTTTTCTGTTTATGTAGATCCCTTCGGGTTTCTTGTAGTAGTGTTTTGTAGTTTTCTTTGTATAGATCTTTTACATCCCTGGTTAGATTTATTCCTAAGTATTTTATTTTTTTAGGGGCTATTATAAATGGTATTGTTTTCCTGATTTCCTTTTCATCATTCTCTTTATTGGTATATAGGAATCCAACTGATTTTTGTATGTTTATCTTGTATCCTGCTACTCTGCTGAATCTTCCTATTAGTTCCAGTAGTTTTCTCTTGGAGTCTTTAGGGTTTCTATGTAAAGTATCATATCATCCGGAAACACGGACAGTTTGACTTCTTCATTACCAACTTGGATGCCCTTTGTTTCTTTTTCTTGCCTTATTGCTTGAGCTAGGACTTCCAGCACAATGTTAAATAGGAGTAGAGATAAAGGGCATCCTTGTCTTGTTCCTGTTCTCAAGGGGAATGTTTTCAGCCTCTCTCCATTAAGAATGATGTTGGCCATTGGTTT
>NW_004444003.1:5964728-5970767 GCF_000243295.1 Trichechus manatus latirostris
GTTTGTCGATTTTGTTGATCCTTTCAAAGAACCAACTTTTGGTTTTGTTGATTCTTTGTATTGTTTTTCTGTTCTCTATTTCATTTATTTCTGCTATGATATTTATTATTTCCTTTCTTCTAGTGGCTGTGGGCTTTTTTTGCTGTTCTCTTTCTATTTGCGTTCTGTAGTTAATGTTTTGATTTTCTCCCTTTCTTCTTTTTTGATGTGTGCATCTATTGCTATAGACTGTCCTCTGAGGACTACCTTTGCTGTGTCCCAAAGGTTTTGGTATGATGTGTTTTCATTCTTGGAATTTTGTGATTCCATCTCTGATTTCTTCTATTACCCAGTGATGTGTAAGCAGGGTGTTAGTTTCCATGTAATTGATTTTTTTCCTTGCTCTTGCTGTTGTTAATTTCTACCTTGATGGTGTTGTGGTCAGAGAACATACTTTGTATTATCTCAACGGTTTGGATCTTGTTGAGGATTTCTCTGTGGCCTAAGATGTGGTCTATTCTGGAGAAAGTTCCATGTGCATTGGAAAAGAATGTGTACTTTTCAGCTTTTGGGTGAAGTATTCTGTATATGTGTATGAGGTCAAGTTGGCTGATTGTGCCCTTTAGATCTTCTGTATCTTTGTTGAGTTTCTTTCTAGATGTTCTGTCCTTTACCATGAGTGGTGTGTTGAAGTCTCCTACTATTATTGTGGAACTGTCAATTTCTCTTTTCAGTGCTATTAGAGTTTGTTTTATGTATTTTGGAGCCCTGTCATTGGGTGCATAGATGTTTATTATGGTTATGACTTCGTGATGGATCATCTCCTTAATCATTATGTAGTGTCCTTCTTTGTCTTTTATGGTGGATTTTGTTTTAAAGTCTGTTTTATCTGAGGTTAGTATTGCCACTCCTGCTCTTTTTTAGTAGCTGTTTGCTTGGTATTTTTTTCCATCCTTTGATTTTTTAATAAATTTACATCTTTGTTTCTAGGGTGTATCTCTTGTAGACAGCATATTGATGGATCCTGTTTTTTAATCCATTCTGTAACTCTCCATCTCTTTATGGGTGTATTTAGGCCATTTAAATTCAGTGTAATTATTGATAGATGTGAGTTTATTGATTTCATTTTGTAGTGATTTTTTTGTGGTGCTGACATTTTCTTTGTTCCTCTTACTCTCCTGTGCTGATTTCCTTTTGTTTGTGGATTTTTTTTTTTCATTTCTTTTGTTTTTGTAGGTTTTGTTTGTGCTGAGACTTTATGTTTTTCGTCTTTATTTTGATCAGTAGGTTTGTTAACTTTCTTTGTGGTTACCTTAAAATTTACCCTTATCTTCCTATGTTTGAACCAGTCTATTATTACTTAGTATCACCTTGCCTTCTTCTCCATTAGAAGATTCTACACCTACACCGTTTATTCCCTCCTTTATTGTTCTGATGCTTTTGTCATTTACAGATTAACCTGTCTGGTTCCCTGTTGTAATTCTTTTGGTTTTGGATAGTCCTTGAGAGTTCATTTCCTAGGTTGGTATCTGGCTAGTACAATCCTGTGTCTGAGATTCAGCCTGTGGTGTGATGTTGTTTTTTCTCAGATCTAAGGACTCCCTTTAATTAGTCTTGTAACTTTGGTTTCGTTTTTACATAGTCCCTTAATTTCTGTTTATCTAGGAATGTCCTAATTTCACCATCATATTTGAATGAAATTGGCTAGCAATTTTTTTCTTTCAAGGTTTTGTATATGTCATCCCATTGCCTTCTTGCCTGCATGGTTTCTTCCGAATAATCCAAGCTTAGTCTTACTGTTTTCTCTCTGTATGTGACTTGTTTTTCTCAAGCTGCTCTCAGGATTCTTTGTTCGTCTTTGGTTTTAGTGAGTTTGATTATGATATGCCTTGGTGATTTTCTTTTGGGGTCTGTCCTATCTGGGGTTCGTTGAGCTCCTTGGATGGTCAGCTTTTCATCTTTCATGATATTGGGGAAGTTTTCTGTCAGCAGTTCTTCAGTGATCCTCTCTGTGTTTTCTGTTTTCTCCCCCTGTTCTGGAACTCCGATCACTCGCAGATTTTTGCTTTTGATTGTATCGCTTATAATTCTCAGGCTGTCTTCATTTTTTTTTGTTCTTTTTTCTGATTTTTCCTTAAACAGAGTTGTACCCAAGTTGTCTTCAATTTTGCTGATCCTGTCTTCCACCGTTTCAAACCTGCTCCTCAGCCCTTCTATGACACTGTCCATTTCTGAAATCTTGCTGTTTGTCTTTTGGATTTGTAATTGTTGTTCTTGTATGATTTCTAAATATGAATTTATTTTAGCATTTTGTTTCTGTATTATTCTCCTGAGTTATTCCAATTTTTTTCTGTATTTTCCATGAATTTGTCTGTTTTTCCCTCATTTTTGTCTGCTTTTTGCATCAACTCTTGGATAATTCTGAATATTAGAGTTTTGAATTCCCTGTCAGGTAGTTCTAGTGCCTTTTCTTCTACTGGAAAGTCATCTGGTATTTTATTTTGGATGCCTACTGGAACCATCCTGTCCTGTTTTTATATATGTTTTGATATTGTCTACTGTCTTTGGGGCATTCAGTAGTTACTTTCCTCATTTAATCTTTGTAAATTTTTTTGTTTCATCCTGCCTTTTTTTTCCTTTGGTTATGTCTCCGCAGGCGGGCTGTGCATTCTTTGTTGTTTGCTCACTGTAGGCATAATACTTTTCACCTCCTTCTGCAATGGGCAGGGTCAGTCACTCAGGTATGGTATAGCAGGACAGGTCCAGCTGAGGGGGAGTTGCTGGGATGGGTTGTTTTTGGTACGTACTAGGGCTGACATAGCAGGCCAGGAATCAGTGCAGGGCGGGTTCTGTTAGGCTGTGCCTGTGTTGCTCGGGTGTGTTATGTTCAGTGCACGGTGCAGGTAGGCAGGAAGGAGAGGGGAGATTGTGATGTGTGCACCTAAGAGGAGTATGGGAAAAAGAGAGGTGAGGCAGGAACAGGAGCCAAAAACATACACACAAGCAACAAACAAAGAGTGCTAAGGTCGCATGCTGTTGGAGTGGAGAGATGAGAGATTGAGAAATAGAGAAAAATTAAAGGGGGAAAAAAGTTAAAAGAAAAAAATGAATAAATAAAAATTAGAGGAAAAAAAAGAAAAGGAAAGCCCCCAGCGATCCCACCGGTGTGGCTGCTGGGACTAGGGAAGTTTTTCCCAGTCCATGAAGGATAGCCTGGCTAGACGGGGTAGAGGTGTCACATAGCACCAGGTATTCAGGAGACAGGAAGAGAACGTAAGTATAGAGAGATGAGAAACTGGAAATGAAGAAAGATACAAAGGGGAAAAAGAGAAAGAAGTAAGCAAAACAAAGAAACAAAAAAGCAAAACCAAAAAACAAAAACAAACCAAAAAAAAAACAAGAAAAATGCCCCCAGGGATGTCACTGTGCATCTGCGGAGAGTATGGGAGTAGCTCCTAAGCTACGCAATACTGCCTGGCCAGAAGGGGCTTCCAAGCTGAGAAAAGAAAAAGAAAACAAAGAAATCAAAACAGAACAAATCAGAACAAACAAACAAACAGAAAAAAGCCCTGGGGTTCCCACTAGTGTGGCGGCACAGGCTGGGAAGCAGCTTCACAGTCGAGCGGTGTTTTGCAGCCTTTCAGGAAGAAGTAAAGTTGGCACATGGAGGCAGGTATTTGAGAGGGAGGAGGGGGAGGTGGTGAGAGGTAAGGAAGAAATCTAAAGAAGCAGAAAAAAGCAACACCAGCAGGCAACAAATGGCGGTCAGGGAGCCGACCAGTGCAGGTGGGTGGAATCCAAGCAACTCCGGGGTGAAGCTGGTGCTTCCCGGCCAAGAGACTGTGGCTGCAGGAAACAGAGGAAGTCGAGTGGGGTTGAAGAAGGTTGGGGGGTAGGAAAGCGTATATCTCTGGTTACCGGTAGTTCTGTCTCCTGCTGGAAATTCTGTGAAGCTGCTTTCTCATACCCCGTTTGCTGATCTTCGGTAGGAGTCCAAGATGACAGATGCTTGCTGTGGTAGCTTATAGGGGACCTCTGCATGTATCTCTCCTCGCTCTCTGTTCTCGGTCAGTTTCTTATTCCATTCGGTGCTTAGCTGAGTTCTTTTTCTCTTCATTTGATGCTTAGGGTTTCAGGATTGTCATGCATCTCTGTTTGACTTAGTTTTTCGGGTCTTTGCTGTGGAGGGACGGTGTGATGCTTCTGTCTATAGCGCCATGTTGTCTAGAAGTCTCTCACAAATGTACATCTAAAAAATTAAATTATTTCATTAAGATCTGTTGAATTGGGACAACATGGCGCTATAGTCAGAAGGACCACGCTGTCCTCTGCAGCAAAGATCAGAAAAACTGAGTCAAACAGAGTCACGCGTCAATCCTGAAACCCTAAGCATCAAATAAAGAGATAAAGAATTCAGCCAAGCACCGAATGGAATAAGAAACTGACCGAGAACGGAGCGGGAGGAGAGTTACATGCAGAGGTCCCCTATCAGCTACCGCAGCATGGATTTGCCAGCCTGGACTCCTATTGGAGATCAGCGAACAGGAGGTATTAGAAAGCAGCTTCACAGAGCTTCCAGCAGGAGACAGAACAACCAGTAACCCACGATATAGGCTTTCCCACCCCCCACCCTTCTTCACCCCCATTTAGCCTCCTCTGCTTCCTGCAGCCACAGTCTATTGGCTGGGAAGCACAAGCTTCCCCCCAGTGCTGCTTAGATTCCACCCACCCGCACTGGCCAGCCCCCTGAGTGCCATTTGTTGGCTGCTGGTATTGCTCTTTTCTGCTTCTTTAGATTTCTTCCTTACCTCTCACCACTTCCCCCTCCTTTCTCTCAAATACCTGGCTCCGTGAGCCATCTTTGCTTCTTCCTGAAAGGCTGCAAAACACTGCTCGACTGTGAAACTGCTTCCTGGCCCATGCCACCATGCTGGTGGGACCCCCAGGGCTTTTTTGTTTGTTTGCTGATTTGTTCTGTTTTGATTTGTTTCTTTTCTTTTCCTTTCCTCTGCTTGGGACCCCCTTCTAGCCAGGCAGTACCATGTGGCTTGGAAGCTAGTCCCTTACTCTGCGCAGATGCATAGGGACATCCCTGGGGGCATGTCTTTTTTCTTGTTTTTTTTTTTTTCTTTGTTTAGTTTTCTTCTCTTTCTTATTCCCTTTTTGTCTTTCTTCATTTCCAGTTTCTCAATTGATTCTTTTTTTTCTTTAACCCTTTTTTTTTTCATTTTTGTTTTTCCCCATTTCTCAGTCTCTCATCTCTCCACTCCAATAGCAATCTCCCTTAGCACTCTTTTTTGTTTGTGTATATGTCTTTGGCTCCTGATCCTCTCCTCTCTCTCATCTTTCCCATACCCATCTTAGCTCCACACATCACAATCTAACACCTCCTTCCTGCCTACCTGCACTGTGTGCTGAACATCACACTCCCAAGCAACACAGGCACGGCCTACTGGAACGTGCCCTGCACTGATTCCTGGTCCACACTGTCAGCCCTGGTACGTGCCACAAAAAACCCATCCCAGCAACTCCCCTTCAGCTGGACCTGCCCTGCTTTAACATACCTGAGTGACTAACCCTGCCCATTGGAGAAGGAGGTAAAAACTGTAGTGCCTACAGACGAGCAAAGAGCAAAGAACGCACAGCCTGCCTGCTCAGACATAACCAAATAAAACAAAAAACCAGGATGAAACAAACAAATCTACAATCAATAAACAAGAAAAATAACCACGGAATGCCCCAAAGACAGCAGACAATATCAAAACATTTACAAAAACAAGACAGGATGGTTCCAGTGGGCATCCAAAATAAACACCAGATGACCTTCCAGTAGAAGCAAAGGTACTAGACCTAACTGATAGGGAATCCAAATCTCTAATATTCAGAATTATCCAAGAGTTGTGCAAAAAACAGACAAAAATGAGGAAAAAATAGACAAATCCACGGGAAATACAGACAGAAAAATGGAAGAATTCAAGAAAATAATACAGGAACAAAATGCTAAAATAAATTCACAACTAGAAATCATACAAAAACAACAATTAGAAATCCAAAAGATAA
>NW_004444003.1:5972458-6005786 GCF_000243295.1 Trichechus manatus latirostris
ACAACTACCACAACCTCCACCAGACTGAGTCCAGTACAGCTAGATGGTGCCTGGCTACCACCACTGACTGCTCTGACCGGGATCACAATAGGGTCCTGGACAGAGCTGGAAAAGGATGTAGAACAGAATTCTAAGTCACAAAAAAAAAGACCAGATTTACTGACCTGACAGACTGGAGAAACCCCGAGAGCATGGCCCCCAACACCCTTTTAGCTCAGTGATGAAGCCCCTCCCAAAGTTCACTGTTCAGCCAGGGATTGGACAGCCTCATAAAACAAAACAGGGCTAATGAGGCACAGCAGTCCAGGCACAAGGACTAGAAGGCAGGAGTGGACAGGAAAGCTGGTGATAGGGAACCCAGGATTGAGAATGGACAGTGTTGACATGTCATGGGTTTATTAACCATTGTCACAGGGCAATATGTATACTGACTGTTTAATGAGAAAGTATTTGTTCTGCAAACCTTTATCTAAGGTACAAAATGAAAAAAGAATTATCTATGTGGGATCGAATTGACAACAGCAACTCAAAAGGTTTGATGGGAAGCCTAGGGGACAGTGAGGTGAAGATAATGGCAATGGAATAATTTGGAAAAGGATAGAGTAGCAGCACAACTGGAAGAATGTAATTGATGTCACTGAACTGTACATGTAGAAACTTTCAAAATAGTGTAACTTTGGCTATGTATATTTTCACAAAAAAAGGGTCCTCAGGGTGGAGAAGGGAGAGTGTTGAGACGCCGTGGGGTTCTTAACCAATATCATAAAATATGTGTACTGACTGTTTAATGAGAAAGTATTCTGTAAACCTTCATCTGAAGTACAATAAAAAATTTAAAAAACAAAACAAAAACAAAAAAGATCTATTGAATTTATGTGGCATTAAATAGGTTTATAGTGAGAAATGTATTTAAATAATTATCTCCTTTCTACTTCATTTATCTTTCAAATTTGACCTGCTGGAAAAAAGTGAATTTTGTAAGCCTAACTACAATATGTGTTTGAAGTTTTTTTACTACTAAAACTACAATTTAGAAAACCAACCTTATTTCTTTTTTTTTAACTCACCTTATTAAGGTTTGTTTAAATTGTATATTCTTCTGGCTGATCGTTCATTAAAAGAAGTATCTGCATTTGATTTTTCAGATACAAATTTGAAATGAGCAATTTAGTGACAATATTTTAAAACTAACCTGGACTTAATGTTTAGTGTGAAAGGAACGTTTCCTACCAAGATGCCTCTTTCTCCACCATTTCTTACTGAAAACTGTTAGAACCGTCAGAGTACATATATTCTGTTGTTGAAAATTAAAAGTAGAATGTTGCTCACG
Organism: Trichechus manatus latirostris; assembly: GCF_000243295.1. Lineage (NCBI taxonomy): Eukaryota > Metazoa > Chordata > Mammalia > Sirenia > Trichechidae > Trichechus > Trichechus manatus. The sequence continues at coordinate 5,973,789 of NW_004444003.1, forward strand.
AGAGAGCACTTGGAGCACTTTCCTGTAATTATATGTCTCTTGTTGGGTCCAAAAAGCTGCTAATGCCTTCTGAGGTGATTACATAAACTGTAAGCCTTGTAGTGCATGTGGTGTCCACTGGGTGGTGACATAGGCCTGAGTAAGATCCAAGACGGGCGATTTCAAAGGGACTCTATCTTATCTCTTAGGGATGGTTAAAATATTTTTCTTTTTGTTTGGTCTTTTTTGTTTTTAAGGGAAAAACAATCTTATATAAGAAAAACCAACTAATAATTTTTTTTCCTTTATTCTGAAGTTTATCAAGTTATATTTTCTTTTATTGAGCAGGTTTTTCTAGTTGTTGGCACTAGCACTAAAATTACGCACCAACTATGTGATTGAACACTGGCGAATAAAATAATTAATGTGGTATTTTCACAAAAGTGCCCCATGTTGTATCTGGTAGAAATTGGCGTACTTTCGGACTGTTATGGATTGAATTGTGTCCCCCAAAATTGTATGTCAACTTGACTAGGCCATGATTCCCCATATTGTGTGATTGTCCACCATTTTGTCATCTGATACGATTTTCCTATGTGTTGGAAATCCAACCTCTATGATATTAATAAGGCAGGATTACAGGCAGTTATGTTAGCGAGGCAGGACTCAATCTACAAGATTAGGTTGTGTCTTAAGTCAATCTCTTTTGAGATATGAAAAAGACAAGTGAGCAGAGAGATGTGAGGGACCTCATACCATCAAGAAACAAGAGCCAGGAGAATAGCATGTCCTTTGGACCCAGGGTCCCCATGCTGAGAAGTTCCTCAACTGGGGAAGACTGAGGACAAGGACCTTTCCCAGAGCCAACAGAGAGAGAAAGCTTTCCCCTGGAGCTGGCACCCTGAATTTGGACTTCTAACCTCCTAGACTGTGAGGGAATAAATTTCTCTTTTGTTAAAGCCATCCACTTGTGGTATTTCTGTTATAGCAGCACTAGATAACTAAGACATCTACCCTTTAAAGAGTAAGGCAGTAATCTTTCATTTACCTGTTGCCGTTGAGTCGATTCTGACTCATAGCGAACCCAATAGGACAGAGTAGAACTGCCCCATAGGGTTTCCAAGGAGCAGCTGGTGGATTTGAACTGCTGACCTTTTGGCTAGCAGCTGAGCTCTTGACCACTGTGCCACATGCATATTTTCAGGGGAAAGAAGGAAATAATAAAATTTTAGGCATGAAGCTAGCTATAGTAGGATGAGCAAAAACTTGATTATGTCTATTGAAAAGAAGCCCAGAATGAAAGTATGAATAATAAATATTAATATTCTTACCTATTTATAGCCATCTGTTTTGATATCAATTTTGCATGAGTCTTTCAATTGCACTTAATTGCTTATGGGTGAAAGGAGGTATTTTAGCCTGACAAAGGCCAGGTATAGCAGTATTTGTGAGTATGTGTGTGTACATGAATGTGCATGTGAGTGAGTGTGTGTGTGTATGTCTATGGTACTTACACTAGGTTGAGATAGAGCTAAGAAAAGATTGTACCAAAAAATGTAATGCTTTATTTGGATCTACTTTTGTGAAAACAAACAACAACAACAAAAAAATCAGAGCATACTTATTAGCGTATGAAACTATTACTGTGATTGCAGTTGTCCTTCTTAGAGGGTCTACACAGCGTATCTTTAGTCCAGTGATGGTTGAATAATTAACCTTCAGAAAGAATCTCCTCTCTAGTGAAGTCAAATAGATTTTTCTTCTTAATTTCATAATTACTTGTGTCAGATTGCAGATGCCCTGCTCATAGGTTCCCTGTGGTCATCTCCATTTTCCTGTCTTCATAATTCCTATTCCTCTCTGCTTCCATTTCTTCTCTTTCTGGCCCTCTCCATTATTCACCTACTGTGGTTCCCCTCCTGTCCTCCTCCTCTTCCTTCTTTTCTCACCTCTCTTTACTCTCTTCATCCCTTCTCATGCCTCCTCCTCTTGCGAGAGACACAGTCCTCTTCCATCAGACAGTGCTGCCCTGAGGACCCTCTGACCTTCACTAAAATGCAAACAACATCTGTACATTTGATCACTGTTGAATTACTGATGATTTTACACTGTTCAGAGGTGTTAGGCCAGTATGAGAGTGACTTGTATATTGCATAATCCAACAATGTTATGAATCAACAAATATTTCTCGAAAATAAATGTTGATGCTGGTATCATAAGCCATATATTAATTCTACTTGTTCGTATTTAGCATGCCTCCCACTGAATATCATTGTAGAAACTAGGTGTGAACAGGCATTGTTTTAAATAAAGTAAATCCAATACTGCAGGCTGGTCCTGGTACCTGTGACTACCCTTAGCATTACCCCTACCGCTATGCAGAGCCTCCTGGCCTAAGCAGCTTTACTCTCTTTAAGATTCATGGAATTGATTTTTTTTTTTAAGTGCTTATATTCTAGGAAGCTCTTTCTTATGTCCCTGTCTACTACCTTTTTCAAATTACCTCATCTTTCTTCCTTACTGAAAATCTTTGTGGGGACAAAGAGGCAGTCTTCTCTAAATGTTTTTATACTTTTGCAGTATTTGCCATGTGTCTCTATAGAGTCCTAGTTCCTAATGAGAGATTGTCATTTAGGAATGAATTAGATACAATGCCGTTTTGTTAGTACTTGTTTTTGTTGTTTTCCAAACCCTTCTATGTCTAGTTAAGTAGCTATATGGATCTTGGGTATTTATAACTATTATGTTATAACTATTTATTCTAATTTATATGAGTATACCCAATGAACATTTTATCAACACTTTCTTTATAATTATTTTACTACTTTAGATACTATAGGAAGGAATACAAAAGAAGTAGAAGTAACGGCTCCCACTGTACATAGGTTAAGTTCTACTTAGGATAAATGGAAATGCACTCTTGGCTACCGTGAAAGAACTTTAACTTGCTCCTTTCTGGGTATTTTAGAACAATCGCAGTTTTTTTTTTGTTTTTTTTAACCAGTGTGCATTTTGGCCTGTTGTCCGTCCAGAAAATGGAACATGTTAAATTTTTCTTTTAGTTCTAATATGCTGTGTAGGCACATAGAATATTAATGACTCTTCCTTAGAGGAATTTCTGTATTGACTTAAATATAAAGTAATGTTAAGTATAAGGTGAATCCTTTTCTTACCCTTTATATTGAAAAATTAAATTTCCCATGTATGTATGACACATTCTTTTCCGTTACTACCACCTCAGTCTCTCCATTACTTCCTCGTCAATATTTTTTATTCCTTCTTCTGAGAAATACATGCCTTAGATCCATAAGCTCACATTTTACTGTGTCCTGTTAGTCTTCACTAATAAGTGCCTTTTCTGTATCTAAATGATTCAGAATGAAATTCTGTGCATAGTACAGCTGAGGGACAGTCTGTGCCATGGCAATATTTTCCCCAAGGATGTTCAGCTTTCTCTCTTAGTCTCCCTTCCTCACTCACTACTCCCTTCCCTTCTCTCTCACTCTAAAGTTTTTGTTTTTGTTTTTATCTCTTCCACTGCAATGGCCTTTGTTAATTCCTTTGGTTGTGCCCACCTACCTCCTTGCTCCTATCCTTAAGCCCTCTTCTCTACCCTTACAGTATAACCATAGCCAGCCACAGGGCTCTCTATGTTTGAATGAGAAGAACCAGAAGGTTCTTTGGAGTCCTGGTGGTTCAGTGGTTAAGCATTCAGCTGCTAACCAAAAGGCCAACAGTTCAAATCCACCAGCTGCTCCTTGAAAGCCCTATGGGCAGTTCTGCTCTGTCCTGTGGGGTCACTATGAGTCGGAATCAACTCAATGGCAACGGGTTTGGTTTGGTTTTTTTATATCTGACAGAAGGAGGTAGGCACTATTCCAGTTATGTTTCGTCTCCATGTTTTCGGTAAAAACAGGCTTTAGAATGGGAAGATTCAAATAAGTATTGATAAGAGGAACTTGAAGCCAGATCAGGCCAAGTTGTGACTAAGAGACCAGCTACTTAATCTGAGTAAGTGTGCCCTGGAAGGACAAATTCCATTTGACTAGGTGAACTTGCAGATGAGATCTCTATGTCAGTAATCTTTGAAAAATTGTGGAACCAAAAGAAGTGTTTCATGGATGGAGATAAGATAACTTTTTCCACTTTTCAAAAGGGAGAAAAATTAGATAATGTAAATCATAGACCAGTAAACATGATGTCTATCTGAGGCAGCAGTAATCAATAAATTATTACAAGATCAGATTTTGAGCATTTAGAGAGCAAAGAAGGTGATCACTAATTACAGCTTCATTAAGAGTGTCATACTTGGTTAATCTAATTTTGGTTTTTTTTTCCCCTAAGATTTCTCATTTAGTAGATCAGAAGAATGCCATCAACCTAGTGTATCTGAGTAAAAAGAAAGCATTTGGCAAAGTCTTAATGATACTCTTGCAATAATAAAAATATTGGTTAAAGCCATACACAGAAACTGCAGATTAGTATCGTCCTAGAAGGAGTCTAATAGAAGAGTATTCATTATGTTTAAATTTTTTATTTTACTGTACAAGTAATACATGTTTATAATTTTTTTAAAAAGCTATATAATGGTTAAGCAAAAGTAAAAATTACTCAATCTAAACCTGCTTTTCTTTGGTATGTGTGTTAACCACTAGTGTTAACAGTTTAGTATTCCTTATAGTCATTTTTCTAAGGAGTCCTGGTGGTGCAGTGGTTAAAGTGCTCGGCTGCCAACCGAAAGGTTGCAGGTTCAAACCCACCAGCTACTCTGCAGGAAAAAGATATGGCAGTCCGCTTCCGTAAAGATTTACAGCCTTAGAAACCCTATAGGGCAGTTCTGCTCCAGTCCTATAGAGTCAGCTATGAGTCAGAATCGACTTGATGGCAACTCGTTTGGGATTTTGGCATAGTCATTTAAATAGACATATATACTTATGCTTATATATTGTTCATGATAAATGGAGTTATGTTGCACATACTGTTTATAACATATTTTTACTGATTATGTCTTAAATATATTAACTTGGCAGTAGACTTCTATGACTTTATACTCATAATTTATTTCACCGTATTTTTGTTCCATAATTGTTATTTAATTTCACAAATTCTCTCTATTGAACATATAATTTTTCACCATTTAATTTTTCTAAAGCAATGCAATATGAGCATCCTTATAGCAAAAATTTTGCAAATGCCTTAATTATTATCTAAGATAAATTTCCAGTGATGGAATTGCTGGATCCTAAACTTCAATTAAAAAAAAACAAAACACCATAGCTGTCATGTCAGTTCTGATTCATGGTGACCCTATGTGTTACAGAGTAGAAGTGCTCCATAGGATTTTCTTGGCTATAATCTTTATGGAAGCAGATAGCCAGGCCTTTCTTATGCAGTGCCACTGGATGAGTTTGAACTGCCAACCTTTATGTTAGTAGTCCAGTGCAAACCATTTGCACCACCCAGGGACCTTAAACTTTAATACATATTGTCAAATTGCTGTACAGAAAGTTGCACTAATTTGGACTCATTGTAAGTGGCTTATGCGAGCTGTTTCTCCAAACCTGCAATAGTGAGATATATCAATTTTAGAAGTATTTTAATTTACATTTCTCTAATAACTTTCAATATATTTACTGGCTCTCTTTCTTCTTCTGTGAGTTCCTGTTAACATCCTTTATTTACTTTTCTATGGGGCCATCATTGTCTTACTGATTTTTAAGAGTTCTCCATATTTTAAAGAAGTTAGGGTGTGTCATTTTTGGCCCTACCAGATTCAATATTTGTTATCAGTCTCTTGGATGAAAACATTGATAGTATGGCATTTAGATTTGTGGGTGACATTACATTGGGAGAGATAATTATTGTTAAATTCCAAAGAGATCTCAGATTGAAATGATAAATCAAAATAAGATAAACTTGGATAGAAATAAATATAAAGCACTTTGAATCTGTCTGAAAATAACTAAGTGTAGAGTAATAATATAATAATAACTACCATTTACTAAGCATCTGCTATATGCCAAGAAATGTGCTAGGCTTTTTCATGTATTAACTAATCCTCACAGCAAATCTGCAGAATAGATATTGCTATTTCCATTTAAAATGAGAAATCTGAGACTCAGAGAGGCTTATCCAAGTTTACACAGCTTATTAGTGGCAGAGTCAGGATTCAAACTCAGGTTATTTGATCTTGAAGACCATGCTGTATCTACTATGCCACAGAGGTATATAGCTTAACAACATTGTGAAACATTATCTGTAAAAAAGACTGGGAGTTAGCAGTACAATGTGACTGCCAAAACAGCTAATGCACTTCAACTACAGTGTTTAGGAAAAGAGAAGTAATCACCCATTCTACTCTCTTTTGGTCAGTCCAAACCTAGAAGATTGCTGGCACCACACTTTAAAAGGGTACCCTTTCATCTCCATCATCATCAAGAAGTAGCTATAGCTGAATGTTTGTGGAAAAAACACTAGGGAAACCAACCTCACATTGACCATCCCCAGCAGTAAATTGGTGACCACAAGACATAGAAATTTGCATACAGGAATCTGCAAAGTAATGGAACTCTAGTTGTCCCTGTGGATCTGTTACTACAAATCCCTACCTTCCACATTTGCCTTGTTCAGTTGTCTTTTTGAGGTAGTTATAGAAGAAAAATTTTAATTACCATTGTTGGTTTCATTGCATTGTTGACATTGAAAATGTGCTAGAACCACAACAGTGGTCATCCTAAGTAATGAAATATGTGATTTTTGCTGAAAGTTCATAAAATTTGTTCTTAGGAAAGCAAGCCAGATTTGAGATTTAAGATAATAGACCTAAGGATAGCGCTAACCTTTCAAACACCCAATTTCAAGTGAATTTAGTTTTCATGAATTGTGAATTGATAACAGTTTGAAACACTGAAAACAGTTCTGAGCACCTGCATTTGGGGCTAAGGGAAATATTTGAAGCTTTCCCCGGTAGACTGATGTTCCAGTGAGTACACACACATGGTGCAACTGCAATTCATTTTGAAATGTGTTCCTTTTTTTCCAGTACTTCTACAGAGAATTTTTAAAACATTTTCAGTTATTTCGTATGAACTAAAAAGTTGGTAGCTCTCTGCAGGCTGCCAAAAGCCATTGAGTGGTAGGAAAGTGGGACAGCTTAAAGGGCTCAGCATGAGAATCTCTACAACTAATCCAGTTTTGTTCTCGTAACAGCACATCTTGCAGGCATGAATTAACCACTCTCTAGGTGCCACACTTTTCCTTTTCTTTTCAATGCTTATGTTTTTCATCAGGTTCCTACCAGTCAACCTGAGAGCGTTGATGATTGGCTGATATTATTTTCTGACTGGAATATCAATCAGCCATTGAACCAGCCATTCAAATTACTGTGTTCAGCCCTTAGAAAACTGTCAGAGAATGGGAACAAAAGTTTATAAACTCGGTTTTTCTGTTACATAGATAATAAGATATAATAATAGTATGTTATTGATAATAATAATATCTTATATCTTATTGATAATTTGTGTTTGTTGGGGTTACTTGCCTTCAGGGAGAAGGAATTCATATCTTCGTTGTTGTTAGTTGCCATGGAGTCAATTCTGACTCATGGCTGCCTGGATGACTATTTGTAGAGCTGGTGAAAACTGTTTGAGGCCATTGGATAGATTTTAATTTTGTTTTTTAACCAAATAGACTTTATAACTACTTGTGAATATTCTTGACTTGGGCTACATTTCAGTCTACTTCCTTACCTCGATTCCATGTACTTCATATGTTGACTAGTCAGAAGCTAAATTTGGATGCCTCGAGTCATTTCAAATACATTCATAAATCAAAGAAAATTTTTCTCAATGACAAGCATTTTAGAGTTTGTATTATCATTTAAGATAAAATATCTTTAAATAAAAGATATAAGAACAATTTATATTGTTACTAAATAATAATTGTTACTATTGCTGAATAGTGTTGTCCCATTGCTGTCTTTAAACCAAGAATCATCCTTTACTCTACTCATTCCCTCACATTTAACATCTAGTCCATTCAGCAAGTATATAATCTCTACCTTAAAAATATATCCAAAAATCAACAACTTCTTACCACTTTTACAGCATTGTATAGGAATAAAGAACAAAGGCCCTGGAATCAACAAAGGCCTGGTTTGAGTCCTGGGTCTGCTGCTTGCTAGCTGTCAGACCTTGGGCAAGTTAGTATCTGTGCCTCAGTTTCCTCATCTATAAAATGAGGGTAATAGCAATGACCTACATAATATACCTGTTATTAGCATTATATGACAGCTTTTTTTAACAGTGACTGACACATTAAGTGCTTGATGAGTTGCTATAGGACAGAGTCGAACTACCCCATAGGGTTTTCAAGGAGTGGCTAGTAGGTTTGAACTGCTGACCCTTTGGTTGGCAGCCAAGCTGTTAACCACTGTGCCACCAAGGCTCCTAATGAGTATTAGTGTTATTATTATTATCTTTAGTTATCACATAATTTAAGTCAAGGCCACCATTTAAAGTGGGCTCTAAGATATGCATCAGATCATGTTACTTTCCTGCTGAAAAACCTCAAGTAATTTTACAATTACACTCCTAATAAAATCCAAAGTCCTTTCTGTGGTCTCCAAGGCCCTGTGTGACCTGACTGTCTCTCCCACCTAATCTCTGGCCGTTCTCTCTAGGCATAGAGGGCCTTTGTTCCTGCTAGAACTCTTCCCTGCTCTGCCCCACCTCCAGTCATTTTAATTGCTTTATCCTGTTTTAATTTTCTTCATAGTACTCTCCACGACTAGAATATAAGCTCCACAAAGGCAGGGACTTCACCTGGCTTGTTTTATCATTGTATTGTCAGCACCTAGAATGATGCCTATACATAGTAGTTGGTTAATATGTATTTGTTGAGTTAATCAATGAAATGAACAATATAGTTTACAAATATATGCCAATTCGGATGCTTTCTGTGCTTTCAAGTGTATAAAATAAAAAACTTGCATGAATATTGTCAAAGTAAATTCTGTAAACATCATCAAAAGTTTCTCTGGGGTTTTATAAAAACAGCATAGTAAAAGAAAGCAATAAACTGGGAATAAAAATATTGGGTCCTGGTTCTCATTCAGTGTCTGCTACTGCAAGATCGCTTGATGTCTCTGAGCCTCTGCTTTCCCAACTATCAAATGCAGGCAGACCTAAATTGACGTCTCTCTGGCACTGGGAGGGGCCCTGAGCCCCTCTGCTTTAACTAAACAGCTTTGTTTATATCGTCTTTATATATTGAGGTTTCATGTTAAATTTGGTTTGAAAAAGGAGTCTGGTTTTTAAAGTTTTAAAACCACTGAATTAGAATAGCACAAGTATTCTTTTTAGCTCAATGATTCTGCATCTGGTAGCTTAACTATTTAAAGAATGTTGTTTCCTCTCCATTCTCCCCACCCCAAAGAAAAAGAAGACTTCTTTTTCAAATATCATAAAGAAAATTATGATATATAGATAAATAATAAAATTGTCATCACCAAGACTGTGAGCTACATTAGAGCAAAGACCATGTCTGTCTGCCCACCACTGATGTACCATTGCCTAGCACAGTGCTCAACACAGAGCTTCCAAAATCAAACCCACTCCCGTCAAGTCGATTCCGACTCACAGCGACCGTATAGGACAGAGTGGCTGCCCCATAGGGTTTCCAAGGCTGTAAATCTTTATGGAAGCAGACTGTCACATCTTTGTCCCACCACGTCTTTCTCTCGAAGAGCGGCTGGTAGATTCTAACTTTCGGTTAGCAGCCAAACACTTCACCACTGCGCCTTCAGGTCCCCTTACACAGAGCTTACTCAGTATATATTTGTTAGATGGACGGGTGGGTGAATGGGCAGGTATTTGGAGAGAGACAAAACTTATTTTTAAGTGATAATATATTTTATAATTAACAGATGAAAGACATATCTTAAACTGTGATACTATTTTCAAGTGAAGTCTTATTTTTTTCAAGGTATTTATTGGATAAGCATATCGTAATAGATAATTTTTAAACACTGCTTACTAAATGACCAATTTATTAAATCTTCCTTTAATTCCTAATGAATTTTCTGATAATTGTTTAAAATATAAAACTAAAAGTATCCGATATAATCTGATTTTATTTCTTGTCCTCCTCCCCTCCTTTTTTTCGTTTAAAGTAGTATGCTTTTAGAATGTTAACTTTCAAATAGAAAGCAATGTGCCTTTTTATCATGAAATTGTACTGTGGAAGGCACTTAAGATAATAATAATCAGCTTCTTGGGTACAACTTTGAGAGCACAGTTGGTCATCAGTTTGACTTTTAAATTTGGCAGACGTGCTTGAAGCTGATAGGAAAAGTTTTACTGAGATTTCAAACCATTTTAGTTGAGGTAGAATCAAAGTGAAAGTAATGAAATAGTAAAATGTTGAACTACTGACCTGCAGGGTTGTTTTAGGAATAGAACTCAGAGTATCAGCTTTACATTCTTGAAAAAGCATGTAACCATAATATGTTTTAGGAAGATATAAGAATCATGTGTACACAATGATATGAGCCTTAGCCATAAAGCTACAAAATATTCTCACCTACACATTGCCTGATAACATTTTGATTTTTGGTATGTTATCGTATCAGTCTCTGAAAAATGCTTTTCTTCAGCCACTAAAATTCTTTGGTGTATATGTGTGTTTAAGTATGTGTATTAGTACACTACAAAAAGTATGTGGTTATTAATAGTGTATTACATTGGATATGATTTGCTCATGTATTTATTTTACTTATGCATTTATCTTTCCCTTTAGGTAAAGAGGATGAATATCCCAAGAAACCTTTGGGGCAACTTCCACCTGAAAATCAGTCTGCTGGTGTTAATCACCTGAGCAACGGACAACGAAGTGTTGGCAAGTCAAGTCCCCATACAGGCAGCAGAAGAGAAGGTGGCACATCTCCTCACAAAAAACATGAGCATTCCCCTCGCCATCAAAGTAGAATTGGCACACCAGAAAGAGTAAGGCAGCCAAGGCGGAAATCTGTGGATGAGGATATTAAAAAGCTAAAAAGTGAGGCAGATTTTGAAGGAAAACTTCCATCAGTTCCCCATGACAATTCTAAGCAATATATTAATGCAGCTGCTAATCATAATAGCAATGCTACTTCAAAGATCAGAAAGGAATTTGTGCCCAAATGGAATAAACCTTCAGATATTTCAGCTGTTGAAAAAACTGCCAAATACGCCATTGAAGGCAAAAGTAGATTAGCAAACCCTACACTTACCATCCCAAGTTCTACTGATACCCGAATATCAAATGTAAGGCAAAAGATTAAGGTTTTGGATGCTGATGAAGGGAAACGTGGCTCCAATGCATCACAGTATGACAATGTACCTGGAGCTGAAAATGAAAATGGAGCTTCTGTTGAAGAGGCACTAGAAAGGGCTTACTCTCAAAGTCCAAGGAATCTTGTTCATTCTAACAGTCCAAGAAAGTATGCTGAGTCACGTTCGATTCCACCAAAAGTATCAAACAATTTTACTTTTAAAGTACAGCCTCCAAGTTACGGAAGATATCCACCTCAGTTAGATGGAGAAGATCATGAGACAGTACATCCACCATCCTATAGTAATCCCCCGATTTACCATGGAAATTCTCCAAAACACTTGCCTACTGCTAACAGCAGCACCGTGTCTCCCCAGGTTAGCCATGGGACTCAAATTAATCCTTCTAGGAGACCTTATGGTTCTACTCTCTCTATAGATACTTCTCCAGAGAAATCCTACAGCCGCCCAGCTCCTCTTGTACTCCCATCTAGTCGAATAGAAGTTCTTCCTGTTGATATTGGTGCTGAGGGATATTCAAGGTCACCAAAGAATGGAAAATTTATCATTCCTCCCGTGGATTATTTGCCAGATAACAGAAAATGGTCAGAAGTTAGTTACACATACAGACCTGAGATACAGGAACAATCATGGCATCAAGATGCTAACCGCAGCCACTTAAGCAATTTACCAAAATATTCGGCCTTTCAACACGTAACCTTTCAGGACCATAACCTCCCAGCGGTTTCAGTGGATAGCCCTGTGCGGTATAGAACTTCGCCAGCTTTAGAAGATGCCAATCCATCTCCGTTTCAATATTCAGGGCCCTCGCCTCCAGCATATCACTACAGAAATCGGGATGGACTGTCTATTCAAGAATCAGTATTGCTGTGAGAATTTTATCTATACTTGCTAAAGACACTAGAACAGAAACCATACGAAACCTACATTGCTGTGTTTATAATTGCCAAAGCAGTATTTTATACGATTGTAAACAACTAGCACAATTCTCATGTATGTTAGTAATAATAATATATGGAAATATTTTCATCCCATGTAGATGCTGCTTAAGGTGAGCGTTTTAAATTGCATCATCACTGAACCTGTTAAACGGAATTTAACATGGAAGCATAGCAATAGCATTTAGGGATGCACACACAGTGATAATTCATTACTCAGTTTCATTTATATCTTTCTCCAAAACCTGACCGTTTTTACTCTATTGGCCCATTCTATTTTGAGTAATGTTACAAAGCACCGAAAAACCGCATAGAATAGATATTTTTAAGGCCACATGGAGCATATGTGTCCTTTAATAGATAATTGTAGGCATCTGTGCATACACATTTGAACACAGAACTAAGGAAATGTTAAAATGACTACTTTTAATCTAGATCCGTGGAATAATTTGCTTTTCTTGCTTTCCTTAGCTTGTCTTTTAGTCATTTTTCCCCCTCTTTTTAACCTAGGCCCTAAAACTGACTAAAGAGATTCCCTGGCTTTATTAATTCAACATCTCACAGAACGGTCATCAGTCTCCTTCAGCTGCTGCCATTTTCTTTCAATATGAAAATTAAAGACATTGGAGGGAAAGGCTAACCACTTAATGGTGCTTAAAAATTGGGGCAGTTGAAGTAAGTTATGGTCAAGGGCGCAGCTCTCATTGTATCCATTTGCACTGAGATCAGTTTTAGTGCTTTCGCACACTTTGTTCTGGTCTGCCTCTTGAAAAGCTCAGAGCAGAATATTCCTTGCCAGATCCAGAGGAAATGCTGCAATACAGCTCTCCAGCAAATGTCAGCAGGAGAAGTTGCAACTTACTGATCTTCAAGCCCTCACAAGGGGCAGCAGAATGAACTCCTTTAAAATTATTTCGAAATCAGGATTAATACTTCTTCTGTCCCTTAAATTCTCACAGGGCTTCACCACAGAGGGCCCCAGGGTGGTCATTTACACCATCTTTTTCTGGCACTCTTTCTTTAAAGAATGTAGTCAATGGATGTTGCTGCACTATCGGGCCATTAAATTATCATTGTGTAAAACTGTAAAAAATGATCCCACCTAATTATTAATAGGAATCTAAGATTTTGGTTTTTAAGAAAAAATAGTATGACTTTCATACTTTGTGAAAACCCTGTTTTTCTCTTTCAGTAAAAAAAAAAAAAAAAGTTCATGGTATAAAATTTAAAATATCTTTAAAAATATTCTATTACACTACAATTACTGCAACTTTGACAAAATTTGGGGCTGTCCAAGAAAGTGTGGCTTTGCATTTAATTGGAGAGCTTACCTTCAGCATTACGTTGCTCATATTTGAGTAATAAGAGAGTAGAAAACCTAACAGCAATGGCTCTTGTTACAAGTTGGGGCTTTAAACTTTCAAGGTACAAAAGTTTGTCTTTTAAAATGAAAGTAACATTTGTTTAGCTAGTGAATGTGACTATTTTTTATGTATATAATGAGTCTAATGTAATTTTAATCAACTTGGTAATGATGTGATTAAATGGCAAAACAAATGCAGTGTATTAGCAGCTAAGCACTACACTGAAGCTCAAAATCCTGATAATATCACTGGGCTCTTGATTTAGATCATGTGGAAGCATAGAAATAAATGTATATAAAATTGTAGCTGAGGATATTATTCTAATTTTTAAAACCATGATTCTGTGATTTGTAATAAACCAAGCTGTACAATTTAGTTTATGATAGCAGCATCTGAGCTGCTCCAAAATATATATATCAACAGTGGTAAATACTGTAGATTTATACATATATATATACCCACATACACACTATTTTCTTATGTCATCTATGACATTTTTTATCTGCATACTTTTTTTGGTGTGATTGTTTTTAACATGCTAAAAGTAATAAGTATATTTTGTTTTCGTGTCTTTTATGTGCATTTTTTTTTCTTACGGCAGAAGTGCTGCATCTGTGATGCTTCTATGGCTAATTCTCTTCTAATTGAGTAGATATTGCCCAGTGTTCATTTATATTACTTTATAGTATGTCACAATTCTCTGTTATATGCTTTACTAATTTCCAGTAATACCATATTTAGAACTACATCCCTTTTCCTGTATGTTATTTACTATGCCATTGTTAATAGCAATAAGATAGTATTTCCAGCCTTCTCTATTATAAAATGTTGTTCTCTATTTTTTTAAGTAGGAAATTTTAATTTGAAATTATTTTGCCATCATATAATTTTACCTTTTTGGATTTATCTTTTAATAATTAACAGATAAAAAAAAGTGAGTCAAAATGTATTTACAAAACATTTGGTAAGGATTTTTATGCTATGAAGACTTTTACTCTGTAATTACCTATATACATGGTTTAAATATTTTGCCATTAGTAAGTCTTTTCTTCTTGGCAGTTTTGCTTAGTTTAACAAGCACTTTGGTGTAGTTTTTATTTTCTTAAATTTAGTTTGAAAAGTTAAACAAACTAGACCCAGGGTCTCAAAGGGTTTTGTTTTGTTTAATAATTATTGCGTTTTAGGTGAAAGTTTACACAGCAAATCAGGTTCCCCTTTAACAATTTTTATACATATTATTCCATGCCATTGGTTACAATTTTTACAGTGTGTCAGCGTTCTCATTATTTCCGTTCTGTCTGTTCCGTTTCCATTGATTTAGCTTCCCTTCCCCTCGTTGCTGTCTCATCTTTGCTTCTGGGTAAATGCTGACAGTTTGGTCTCATGTAGTTAATTATTTAAGGGAGCACATTACTCACGGATGGTATTATCTATTTTATAAGCTATTGTTTGGCTGAAAGGTAACCTGTAGAAATAGCTTCAATTCTAAGTCAAAGGGTATCTTAGGGCAGTAGTCTCGGGGATTCCTCTCATCTCAATCAGTCCAGTAGGTCTGGCCTTTATTAGGTCTGGCCTTTTGTAGGAGTTTGAGTTTTGTTCTACATTTTTCTCTCATTCCACCTGGGACCTTTTTATGTCCCTGGTCAGAATGGTTGGTAGTGGTAGCCAGGCACCATCTAGTTCAGGTCTCAGGTTTGAAGAGGTGGTTCGTGTGGGCTGTTAGTCCCATGGACTAGTTTCTTCTTTGAGCCTTTGATTTCCTTCATTCTCTTTTGCTCCATATGAGTAGAGACCAATAGTTCTATCTTAGATGACCGCTTGCAAGCTGTTAAGACCCCAGACGCTACTCACGAAACTCGAATGTAGAACATTATCTTTGTGAACTACGTTATGCCGGTTGACTAAGTTGTTCCCTGAGACTCAGGTCCCAGGCCTTTTAACCCAGTAGACCAATCCCACGAGTTGTTTGGATATGTCTAGGAAGACTGTAACAATGCCCCCATGTGGTTTGTTATATATGTGTATATATGTGCAGCACACACAAATGTGTGTATACATATGCCTACAGATACACCTATCATGCACGTGCATTTACTTGCATATGCCTTCCAATACACATACGCATCCATATCTACCTGTGTAACCACACATGTATTTTTTGGTTGTTTTTACTGTTGCAGAATTATATATGTTATATAGCATTTACCGAAATTGTCCCTTTTTCTCGTGTACTTCTTAGTGTCTTTATTTACCTTGGTCAGGTTGTGCTGACTTCACACATATTTGAGATTGCCTTTTCCATCACCGAAAGTAACAAGTGTCTACTATCTAGAAAGTGATTCCCCCTCCCTCTCCCTCCTGTCCCTGGTAACCATCAAAGAACTTAGCTTTCCGTATGTATATCTATTCTTGACTTTTTGTAATAGTGAGACCATACAGTATTTGTCTTTTTGTGATTGACTTATTTCACTCAGCATAATGTCCTTTAGACACATCCATGTTGTAAGATGTTTCATGGACTCCTCATTACTCTTTATAGTTGCATAATATTGCACTGTATGGATGTACCACAATTTGTTTATCCATTCATCCATTGATGGGCACTTAGACTGTTTCCATCATTTTACTATTGTGATTATTCTGCAGTGAACATAGGTGTGCATATGTATGTTCATGTCACTGCTCTTATATCTCTGGGATATATACCTATGAGTGGGATGGCTGGATCAAAAGGTATTTCTATTTCTAGCTTTTGCAGGAAGCACCATACTGTTTTCCATTGTTACACCATTTTACAGTCCTACCAGCAATGTATAAGAGTTCCAATCTCCCCACAATCTTGCCAGCATTTGTTGTTTTCTTTTCCTTTTCTTTTTTTTTTTTTTTTTTTGATCATTGCCATTTTTGTAGGAGTGAGATGGTATTTTATGGTAGTTTTGATTTGCATCTTTCTAATGGCTAATGATCACAAGCATCTTTTCGTGTATTTGTTGGTCGCCTGAATGTCCTCTTTGGTGAGGTATCTGTTAGTGTCCTTTGCCTATTTTTTGACTGGATTGTTTGTCTTTTTGTTGTTGAGTTGTTGAAGTTTCCTATATATTTTAGGGATTAGACCCTTATCAGATATGTCATTGCCAAAGATTTTTTCCCAGCCTGTAGGTTCTTTTTTTACCCTCTTGGTAAAGTCTTTTGATGAGCATAAGTATTTAATTTTTAGTGCATCCCAGTTATCTAACTTATCTTGCATCATTTGTGCATTTTTATTTTTGTTTGATAGACTATTTATGCCAAAAATTAGGTCCCCTGGTTTTGACCCTATGTTATCTTCCAGGAACTTACAGTTTTTAGCTTTAACATTTAGGTCTTCGATCCATTTTGAGTTAATTTTTATGCACAGTGTGAGGGAGGGATCCTGATTCACTTTTCTGCATGTGGAATATCCAGTTTTGCCAGCACCATTCATTAAAGAGACTGTTTCTTCCCGATTGAGTGGACTTTACCATTTGTCGAAGATCAGCTGCCTGTAGATGGATGGATTTACTTCTCCGTTCTCAGTTCTGTTCCGTTGGTCTTTGTGTCTATCACTGAACCAGTACCAGGCTATTTTGATTACCGTGGTTGTATAGTAAGTTTTGAGATAGGGAAGTGTGATGCCTCCTTTATTTTGTTCTTTAATATTGCTTTAGCTATTTGGGGCCTCTCTCCTTTCCATATATAGTTGGAGATTAATTTTTCTATTTCATTAAAGAATGTTGTTGGGATTTGGGTCGAGATTTCATTATATTTATAGATCACTTTTGTTAATATTGACATTTTCACAATGTTAAGTCTTGTAATCCATGAGCATGGAATGTTTTTCCATTTATGTAGATCTCTTAGTTTCTTACAATAGTGGTTTATAGTTTTCCTTGTATATGTTTTTTATGTCTCTGGTTAGGTTTACTCCTAGATATTTTATTCTTTTAGGGCACTGATTTTTGTGTGTAGATCTTATACCCTGCCATTTTGCTGAATCCTTCTATTGGTTTTGGTAACTTTCTTGTGGAATCTCTGGGATTTTCTATGTATAGGATCGTGTCATCTGCGAATAAGGACGGTTTTACTTCTTCCTTTCTAATTGGAGTTCCCTTTACTTCTCTTTCTTGCCTTATTGCTGTAGCTAGAACTTCCAGTACAATATTGAATAAGAGTGGTGATAAAGGGTATTATAGTCTCATTCTTGTTCTCAAGGGGAATGCTCTGAGTCTTTCTCTGTTGAGAATAATGTTGGCTGTTGGTTTTGCATATATGCCCTTAATTATGTTAAGCATTTTCCCTTCTATTCCTATTTTGCTAAGAGTTTTTATCAGGAAAGGATGTTGGATTTTATCAAATGCCTTTTCTGCATTGATTGAGATGATCATGTGATTCTTTTCCTTTGTTTTATTCATGTAATGAATTCTGTTGATCTTCTTATGTTGAACCATCCTTGCATCCCTGGTTTGAATCCCACTTGATCGTGATGCATTATTTTTTCGATAGGCTGTTTAATTCTGTTGGCTAGAATTTTGTTAAGAATTTTTGTGTATATGTTCATGAGGGATATCAGTCTGTAATTTTCTTTTTTAGTGGGGTCTTTGCCTGGCTTTGATATCAGGGTTATGCTTGTTTCATAGAATGAGTTAGGAGCATTCCTTTTCTATGTTCTGGAATAGGTTGAGTAGAATTGGTGTCAACTCCTCTCTGAATGCTTGGTAGAATCCTCCAGTGAAGCTGTCTGGGCTGGGACTTTTTTTTTGTTGGGAGTTTTTTGTTTGTTTGTTAATGATGTCTTCACTTTCTTCTTTTGTTATGGGTCTGTTCAAATTTTCTACCTCTGTGTTAGTTTAGGTAGGTAGTATGTTTCTGTAAGTTTGTCCATTTCTTCTGGGTTTCCAGATTTATTTGAGTATAATTTTTCATAATCAGTTATGATCCTTTTATCTAAGTTAAGTCTGTTGTAATGTCACCCATCTCATTTCTTATTTTGGTTATATGCATCTTCTCTTTTTTTTTCCTTTGTCAGTTTGGCAAGTGGTTTGTCAATTTTATTGATCCTTTAAGAGAACCAACTTCTAGTCTTGCTGATTCTTCCTATTGTTTTTCTATTTCATTTATTTCTGATCTGATCTTTATTATTTCCTTTTTTCTGGTTACTGTGGACTTCTTTTGCTGCTCCTTTTCTATTTGTTTGAGTTGTAGGACTAAGCTATTTATTTTGGCCCTTTCTTCTTTTTTGATGTGTGCATTTATTACCGTAAACTCTCCTCTGAGCGCTGCTTTTGCTGTGTCCCAAAGGTTTGGGTATGTTGTGTTTTCATTCTCATTTGATTCGAAGAATTCTTTTTAATTTCTTCTATTATCCAATAGTTTTTAAGTAAGGTGTTATTCAGTTCCCATGTATTTAATTTTTTTCCTCATTCTTTCTGTTATTGATTTCTAGTTTTATAGCATTATGATCAGAGAAGACCAAAGAGCTTTAAAACTTTGACTCTTTCAGGTGGTTATGTTTTTTATAGGATTTCATTTTTTTTAAACAGGAAGCTTTTAAAATTGGGGATATATATAAAATCAGATATAGTATCTGTGATAGAATGTTTCTTGAAAGAATGAAGAGAGATTCACTAAATAGGACATTGCTGGAGAACAATAGATGTTTATAGGATGTGATTGTTTTAACTTTCTTTTTCCATTTTAAGATCCTAATACTCAATTTTATGTCATAGTCAATGTAACTTTAAACTTGACTTTTAAAGTTGTAGTCATTTTAGATCTCTCCCAATACAAACACAAAAATAATGCCTAGTCAGTACTTGTCTGAAATCACTTTTCATTTTCATGGTTAGAGAAAAACTTGTCATATACACAAATATGGATTTATTTATAGGGGATGTATAGCTCAGTCTTCTGGAAATATTATTATTAATTATCTTTGAGAATCTCACCTTTATTTTAGAATATATTTGATTATGGTTTATAATGACTTGTTTTTGGAAGGGGAGATGGTATTGTCTTTTAAATGTCTGTATCTAATATGGCTGGTAATGCTATCAGGAGGCTTTTGTAAGTCAAACTTTGCTTTTATGATGACCCAAGGTATTGAGAACAGGAGAAAGGATTCTATTTGACATTTATTTATTAATTTTACTTTCAGAAGAATTTTTCAGTTATCCATAAGTCTGAGCGTAACTGCCACCATTTTATACATGTGAAAACTGAGAAACAAAGGAACTAATTTAAGATGGTGCAAGAGTAGTTCTCTACCTGGGTCACAACCCAGACCACTTAAATCAGAATCTCTGGAGTAGAACCTAGACATCAGGTAATTGTATTATTTTTCTCCTTAATTTAACGTTCAGTCAATTAGGCTCTTTTTAAAAAAAGCCCTTCTGTTATTATATTCCCACTATGGGCTCTCTCAAAAATTCTTAACAAATCAGAGTTTCAGAGTTTAGAAACCGTGATATTAAAAAGTTGGGGAAAATTCCACTGGAAATAGTAACATTTCTAGCCATTTCTGTAAGTTTTGATGAACTACTAAGTCGTGGGCAGTATAAATTGCTTCAAATGGAAGGTGGCATGACCCTGTACTTGATCTCATTTGCTGCTTACAATAGTCTTTCAATATTGGTGGAGCCATATTAAGATTTCCATTTTTCCTAGATAACCTCTGTCTTTCATTTACCTTAAGTGACATGCTAAAAAAGAGGCTGTTTGGAAGCCTAAGTGGGTTTTCAGTATGTGAGGAGCTGAGAAAATGCTAAGTAGTCTGGCCATTGATTTCACCAGTCAGCATTTTATCGAGCATCTACAACGTGCTAGGTGTACAAAGGACTGTGCTAGGTTCACGCTCAAAGAGGGACACACGTGTATCTCAGTGTAATATTGGCAATATGCACAGGCTATTATTACAGAAATAGGCCAAATAGTGACTCCAACCCACGAGGGCTGGGAAGACTTGTAGGGGAGTTGATGCCTCAACTGAGCCTGAAAGGCCTTGATGCCAAGGTCCCAGACAGTAGACAGTGGACAGACAAAAGAGAGACAGCAAAGGGTATTTCTACAGAAGGATGGCATGACAACTGTATGGTGTATGGCGGGAAATTTGCCACTTTGATGTGTTAGAGGGGTGAGAAGTTGGCATAGAGACCAGATCATGGAGGATTTTGCATGCCATTGAACTTGATCCCATAGGCACATTTTGCCAGGCTTTTATTTATATTTCATGTGTGGTCTTTTGAGGCCGTGGAAGCTGAATGTGAGGGCCCAAACCTGGAGGTGGTTAAGACACGAGATTGTTGCAAGTGTTCACTCTAAAAGGTGGTGTAGAGCTTAACTCTGGCAAGGAAGAAGTTATGAAGAAGAGGTGATTAATTTGAGAAATATTTACTAAGTAAATTGGCAAGACTTGGTAATTGGTTGAATATACTCATAATAAGAAGAAAAATAAGGTAACAGTTGTTGAGTACCTACTATATGACCAACACTGTGCTAAGCATTTTACCCATATTAATCATTTCATCTTCACAATAACTCTACCAAGTGTGTAATATTTTAATTCCCAGTTTACAGGTGAGAACACTAAGGCACAGAGAGTTTATGTAATTTGCCTCAAGTTACACAGCTAGTAAGTAATAGAGCCAGGACTTGAATTCAAGCAGTCTGAATCCAGGGCCTGTGGTTTTTTTATACCCCCATCCCCCAAACAGCTTTATAGCGGTATAATTTACCTACTATAAAATTCACCTGTTTTAAGTGTACAGTGATTTTTTTCATATATGTGTAGAGTTGTGCAACAATCACAACTACCCAGTTTTAGAACACTTCCATCACCTCCAAAAGATCTCTTGTGCAGTCAATCCGTTTCCATCCCCAGCCTCAGGCAACCACTGAATGGACTATCCCTATGGATTTGCCTTTTCTGGACATTTCATATAAACAGAATCATGCAATATGTGATCTTTCATGTCTGACTTCTTTTACTGACCATAATATTTTTCAGGTTCATCCATGTTGTAGCATGTATCAGTAGCTACTTCCTTTATATTGCTGAAGAATATTCTATTGTGTGGCTGTATCACATTTTGTTTGTTCATTTACCAGTTGATAGACATTTGGACTGTTTCCACTTTTTGGCTACCATGAATAATGCTGCTGTGAACATTCACATAACTTTGTGTAGACATGTTTTCATTTCCCTCAGGTATATACCTAAGAGGGGTATTGAATGGCAAATTTATGTTTAACTTTCTAAGAAACTGTTCTCTGAAATGACAGCACCATTTTACATTTCAGCAGCAATGTATGAGGGTTCCAGTTTCTCCACATCCTAGCCAACACTTGTTAATCTTTTTTTTTCTTGTCATAGCTATTATCATGGGTGTGAAATGGTGTCTCATGGTGGTTTTGATTTACATTTCCCTGATGACTAATGATGTTGGGTATAACTTCATGTGCTTATGGGCCATTTGTATATCTTCTTTGGTGTAATATCAAAGTCTTTGGCTCATTTTTCCATTGGGTTATCTTATTATTGAATAGTAAAAGTTCTTTATGTATTCTTGATACAAGTCTTTGTAAGATATAATTTGCACATATTTTCTTCCAGTGTGTGACTTTTTTTTTTTTTTTCTTTCTATTAATGGTGTCTTTTGAAGTGCAAAAGTTTTTAGTGAAGTCCAATTTATCAGTTTTTTGTTTTTGGGTTGTGATTTTAGTATTGTGTCTCTTTGGCTTCCCCAAGGTCACAAAAATTTTCTCTTATGTGTTATTCTAGTAGTTTTATAGTTTTAGCTCTTATATTTGGGTCTGTATAGGGTTGCTATGAGTCGGAATCAACTCGACGGCAACAGGTTTGATTTTTTTGGTTTTATGAACCATCTTGAATTTGTTTTTATATTTGATGTGAGATAAGAATCTAAATTCATGTGACTTTCCAGTTGGTGCCAGCACCATGTATTGAAAAGACTACCCTTTCCCTGATGAATTACCTTGACACCTCTGTCAAAAATCAGTTGACAGTGTATATATATATATATGGGATTATTTGTGGATTTTGAATTCTGTTGCACTGTTCTGTGTCTTTCCTTGTGCCAGTACCACACAGCCTTGATTACTGTAGCTTTATGGTAAATTTTGAAATCAGGAAGTGTAAGTCCTCCAATTTTGTTCTTTTTCTAATTGTTTTGGCTTGGGGGGGCGGCGGGGGGTTTGCACTTCTATATAAATTTTAAGATCATCTTGTCAGTTTCTACAAAAAAGCCTGCCAGGACTTTGATAGGGATTATGTGGAATCCATAGCTCAATTTGGGAAGAATTATCATCTTAGCAATGTTGAGTCTTCCATGAACATAGAATGTCTCTCCATTTATTTAGATCTTCTTTAATGTTTCTCTCAGCAAGGTTTTGTAGTTTCAGTGTATGTCTTGCACTTCTTGTTAAAGTTATTCTTAAGTATTTTACTCTTCTTGATGCTCTTGTGAATGGAATTATTTTCTTTAGAGCCCGTGTAAGACATAATGCTGCCCTGTTTAAAGGAGAGGAAGGATCCAGATTAATTTTTCCGGTTCTCAGGTTGGGTGGGGCTACCATCTGATAAGGATTGAAGATGGAGAAGACAGTGAATCTCAACCATGGCTGCAGTGAGAATCAGTTGGGGAGCTTCCAAAAACACTGATACCCAGACCTACCCCAATCTCTTGGGGGTAGGGCCAAGAATCAGTATATTTTTTTTAAGCTAATAAGCACTAATGTAGCCCAACATTCCATAATTCTATAATCTAGCCCTTATAACCTATATTGTTCCATGGTAATACAGTTATATAGGAATGTACTACAAGAAATCAGAGTCTTCAGCTTTAAACCCTTGATGAGAAACCATGAATGACTGCTTCTGTTAACAAGTGAAAAGTGTTTTGACTCATAGAGAAAAGAAGGAAATGTCATTCTTTCCACCCTTATATCTTTATTCCTTCAGCTCCCATGTCTTTATTATTATCAGGAAAGTGCTTTAAAATCATATTAGGGAATTTTTTGTTTAGAAGTTTTAAATGATATAGTAGAAAGAACACAGGCTTGAAGACAAACTTGGATGTGAGTCTCAGCTTTTCCATTAACCTTGTTGTACCTCAGTGTCATATATAAAATAGGGAAAAGGAGGCCTTCCCTGCAAGGCTGTTTTAGGGTTTAACTGAGATGGTGTACATGTAATACAGTGCCTGGAACACAGATGCTCAATAAATGTTAAATGATTATAAATGCTTATGTATAGGAAAAGAGCTAATATCATATTTAAAGGGTTTTTTTTTTTCTTTTTGGTTTATAAAGCACCCTAGATGAGACATAAGCAAAAAATATTAAAAGAAAATATATAGATTTTAAAAAATACAAAGGTATTAAACATGTTCTACATCCCCATTAATTAGAGAAATTGAAATGAAAACAATGATTGGCAAAGACAATCGGCAAAAAATTTTGTTCATGCCCTGTTAGTAACAGGAAAATTGCATTCCAAAATGTACCACTTTCCCACTCTCAGAATTTAAATGTATCTTTTGGTCCAGCAATACTACTACTATGACTGTCTCACAGAAATATTAGTGCAAAAGGATATATGTAAAAATATGTTCATTGCACCATTGTTTGTAATAAACGTTGGAAATAACCTTTATTTTCATCAGTAGAGAATGGGTTAAATTATATAACCGTATAAAAGAATACTGTTCAGCCTTTAAAGGTATGTAGGTGGCTTTATGTGTACTGACATGGAAGATGTTTGTGATTTATTGCTAAATGAGAAAAGGTATAAAACTATTCTTATAGCGCTTAGTTGGCCTTGAGCTTCTGGTTTTACCTCAGACCAGCCCTGAAACAAGACTCAGTATTATTGTGTTGAACATCATGGGTGGAGTTGGGAATGGATTGAGAACTGTGGGCTACCAAGGAGGGTCATGAGAAGTTCTTTTTGCACAAAGACTTTGAGACCTTTTAGGACAAATAGTGAAGACTATTTTAGAGCCAAGGTCAGGCAGTTGAATGTAAGAATTAGCCTTGTTGAAATAAGATAGGGAGGTGAAGAGGGGAAAAGGCCTCTAAGAACGGTGGAGGGATCTCTCAGGTAGATGGGAATAGAAGATAATATACAAGTGCAAAATACATGTTGCACTTGTATTAACGTATATTCCCCACCTGGTCACCTGTTTAGGTTTTAACTATGAATGAACACTGATAGGGTTTTGGGTGGAATTCGACAAATAATGGTCCTCAGTGAAGAGGCTCCAAAGCTGCTATTTCTTTTCCCCTGAACAGTCTT
Organism: Trichechus manatus latirostris; assembly: GCF_000243295.1. Classification (NCBI taxonomy): domain Eukaryota; kingdom Metazoa; phylum Chordata; class Mammalia; order Sirenia; family Trichechidae; genus Trichechus; species Trichechus manatus. Next base: position 5,998,729 of record NW_004444003.1, read on the forward strand.
GTTCTTTCTATTCTTTTCAGTTCTTTCAGGGGTGGGAGTGACGGGGGTTAAAGACCTAGGAGCCCTGGAGGCCTCAGGACACTGAGTGGAAGCCATACCTTGATGACTCAAGGCTTGTGTGGCCTAGGGATGAAATGGCTGCATTTTTATTTTTACCACTGAAATTGAACATCAGAATGATGCCCAGTGAGTGTAAGTCAGAAAAGCAATAATAGTAATATATGTTTTTTAAAGGCAGGTATCTCAGAAATATGAAGACCTTGAAATATGGGGGAGTCTCACACCAGATGCCTCATATTCTATTCCTGCTGAATAAATTGATGACAGACTTGGGCTTAAAAGTATGTTTGGGAGTTCAATCTCGTCATTCATGGCCGACCCTGATCGGAAACAATGGGAAGATGGTTACTGACACCAGAAGAGAGGTGGAGGAGATTTTAAACCCAGATTTGTCTCATCTTTTTTAAGTCACTGGACAAGCCACTTGTTCTGGGTATTCTATTCTTTTGAATTTCATGAGTCAGTAAAATGTACTCCAAGATTTGGGGCACTGTCATAGAGTTGTCCCCTTATTTGTCAAATACATTTATTAAAAGAAAAAGAATCTTGAAAACTATTGTTAACACATGCAAAAGTAGGAAGTGTATAATCAGAAAAATGGATATTCCTTTAATTTGAATACATTTAGCTTTTTAAAAAATCAGTATATTGATTTTTTTTTTTTTTTTAAGCTCGTTGCACACTGGTGAAAACCCTGCTGTGGATCAGCACTGGTCCATACACCAGCATTTAAGGATCACTGCACTAGGCTTTGTTTCAATACCAGGCAATGTGATGAGATTACGTGGTTTATAGAAAATGTAATTCTTCAGCCAAACCAGATGCTAAGCTTCTGCCTTAGAGTCAACGTACTAATAAACATACCATAACTATTAATTTATGGGTAGGTTTTTGGCAAACAACCTCAGAGAAGGAATCCAGGCTTGAAACCGCTTTTGTGATCCCAGATGGAGTATGTAAGTTTAATCAGAGTCCTGAGAAGGGAACTGTACATTGTATTAAAAAAAAAAAACCCACCGTAGTCTGTGAGTTATGGCTGAGATAAGCAAGCATAGGATACTAGAACCAAACTGAAGCTGATAGAAGAAAATATGACCAATGCAAAGAAACCCAGTTCTTTTATGACAAAGTATGTTGATAGAAGTCAGGAACACCATATCTGTCCAGAATTTTCTCCTGGGGACAAAAAGTACTCTTGTCTGACATAACCAGTGTTCTCTACTTAGTGTGGCAGAGTTGAAACACTTTGACCCTGTTGATGGACCCCTTACGACAACATCTTAAATTACATCTAACTCCATGAGGCTCACTATGTCTGAGTGGTCTAAAACTAGGCAATCCTTAAAACTCTCCCAGTTTTGTGGTTTGTATTTTGTAGATGAAGAAATGAGCCCACAATTGTCAAGTGACTTGTCCACAGTCACACAACTATACAGGGACCAGACCTCCCCTTTCCCAACTCCTGTTCATTCCAAAGCAGATTGAAGGCAGCACATCAAAACGTGGGAAGTGGACACTATATGCACGCCCAGCCCACAACCCGACAACCCACAACCTGAGAGTGAAGGAAGAGGTTAAAGCTAGTTAAATTTAAAACAATAACAAACAGTCATAAATATTCAAGAAATGGTATTTTGGCCCAGTTAATATGGGTCAAATAGCTCGAGGAAATTTAAGGCTTAACTACATCACTGTGTACAGATTGGTACATATAATGAAGTCTACAAATCACTCATTTATTCATTCAGTGTCTAACATGTGCTAGTAAGTGTCCATCAGAATAAAGTCAGATTTTGTTCACTACACTCCTAATTAAAAACGAATAACTCTGGCTGAAGCCCTCATTAACACTTGCCTGAATTGTTGCAATAACTTTCTACTCAATCTCACTGTCTCTAATCTTACCTCAAAGGTCGAATTTGTATTATGTTCTCCTCCTGCTTAAAAATCTTCAATGGCTCCCAATGGCCATCAAATTAAACTACTCAGCCTGGCTTTCAAGGTTATCTGATGTATGCTGTGAACCTTCTTTGAAGCAGAGTTTTTTTTTGTTTTTTTTAAATTGTACTTGCTGGGGCCCCAGACCCGCCTTGGAAATGACTCAGACAGTGTTGGATGTGGAAGTAGCAAATTTGGATGTTTGTGTGAAGATGAGGGCTTTGCTGACATAGGAGATCAGCAAAGAGGTGCAGCTGGACTCTTAGCTTCCTGGGTTGGATGTTTCAGTGAATTTTCAGTAGCTCAGCCAATGTCTTAAACTCCGTGGTGCCCTACAGTGGGAAGATGATTTTCTATTTTGCACATAAAGTACATCACCCACCAGCCTGTTAGCAAGATTACAAAGTATGGTTTGTCTTAAGTGTCTCCCACACCCTTCCTGTCTCTCTTCCCCATGGCTTTGTATCCCACTCCCATATCTGAGACTCTTACCGTCTGCTGTCACTTCTCCTGAAAACCCAACATTGTATTTAAACAAGGGTGTCAAATCTCAGTTACTGATCTCCAACCAGTAGCCTAATTTTTCATAGGCCTCTTCTTACACAGTTTCAAGTTACACAGAATATTTTAGGAAAGGGTTTAACTGAAACTTTGACTATATTATCACACAGGTCTCTGCTTCTTAAACTTTAATGTGTAGATAAATCACCTAAGGATCTTGTTATAATGCAGATTCTGATTCGGTAGGTCTGCAGTTAGCTCTCAGATTCTGTATTTTTTGTTAGCTCCCAGGTGATGTTTATGCTGCTAGTCTAGCAACCGCACTGTGAGTAACAAGGATCCAGGCTAGGCTTCCTTGAAGAGCAGTCAGGAAGAAGTACAAGTTCCCAAGGCCACCACCCTCCACTACACACCTACGTGGGCAACCTAGTGGCTTCTTGGGGCCAAGGGCCACTCTCCCAGCTGGAAGAGGCCAGTAGACAATATGGCTCGTGAGCACGTTGTAGGGCTCCTTGGCAGAGCTTATGGAGATAAATGAAACAGCTATATGTCTTCTTCCTCCATGTATCTGCAGACAACATTTATTTCACAGGCTAAGAATCTTTGGAGGCTCCAACCTGGCTGTTGGAGAGGATGAGTCTTATCTTCAGAAGGCAATTCAGCAGGCTCTTGAGGGAAAAGGGTAAATTGTTGCCTTTTGGGGTTTCCTGGAGCAGCTTCTAGCAAGTGGAAGAAATGCCTGTTGACATTTTCTCCTTAGCACATCATTTTTCTTTCTATCACACATGTGGATGGGCCAAACCATTTTAGCAACAGTTCTTGGGAGGACTACACCCACTCCTCATTTACTTTTGTAGGTATGTTTCTATGAGAAAGGGTGATAATGAAATTTAGCCTAACCAAGCTGTAGGTTGGAAGTTATAACCTACCTAATTCCTTAATTAAGCTATCAATTAAGGTTGTGTCTGTGCCACCTGCTATGCCTGGGCCTTGTGCCATATGGAAGTGCCAACTCTGACAAACCCATTCCTACAGAACCCAGAGCTCTTGACATGTTCATTTCTAGCAAATCTTTATAGTCATCGCTCTCTTGCCTTCTGCCGTTTCTTTCTCTTACAGTATTTTTAAAAACCTGCATTGAGACAGGTTTCCCAACACCTTTGTCATGCTTGTGGAGTTATAGAATGTTCGGACCTGCCAGCAAACTTCAGCTGGGTCTTTTGAGGGCTATAACTTCCCCAAAGACAACATTTGTGTTGACGATTTGGCACAGGAGCCAGCCACCTTCCTCCCCTAAGCTTCACCCTGAGGAGAAACACATGGTATAGAGAGCAAGGACAACAAAATGGAGTCAAAGACAGAAGAAATGAGAACCCTCTCTATAGCAAATTTACCTTTGTAACCTAGATGGGTGTTCAATAAGCATTTCTTGAATGAATTAATGAGTGAAAACAAGAAAAGCAAGAAGGAGAAAGCTTGGTAGATGAAGCATGGGTGTCACCACCAAATACTACCAGTTGCTTTCTTGTCTGTTCCGCTGATGACGTGCAAGACTTCTGTCTTAAACACACCGGGGGAGCTGGTTAAACATCTGTGATGTTAGTGTCCTGAGAAGGTGAAGAGTAACTCATTTCATGGGATCATGGCGCGTACCAGATAAGGGTTGGAGGGACTTTCCTGCTCTGGGGCTCAGCTTCCTCATCTGTAGAGTGGTCTCCTTAAGGTCATGATGGATGTGGTTGATAGCAGAGCCTGGACTAAAACCCATATACTGTGACCTCCAATTCAACATGCCTTCTAATGTGTCAAGCTGTTTATATATCTGGGAAATGTGCACTGCCTGTGTTTATCCCTCTGTGAGCAACTGGTGGTGGTGAATTGGAGACATGCCACTGATCCTGTCAAAGAGCCTTCTGAAAAATTAGAAGTCGAGAAAGACTTGATCTCTAGCCCTTGCCCTACCTCTCACTTTCAGCAAATATCTGTATCCAAAGAGGTTAACTGTATCACCATTCGCAAATGAGGATGGTGCCTAAGATCAGAAGCATGAACTCCACACAAATGATAACCCTACTGTGGCCACGCTAACTGAAAGGTGAAGGAGAGGTGCCCAAGGAGTTGCCACACTTCCCTGCCCTGCTGAGGAAGTACGCAAGATTTCTCTGCTGTGATTTAGAAACCAAGCGAGGATCCATAGATGATCAGGGTGTATTTTTTTTTCTGTGTAATTTGAGGCAAAGAGAAGTAGTACAGTGTATTCCCCTTCCTTCTCTCCCTCCCTGTCTTCCTTCAACAGACATTGACTGAGCATTTGCTGTGTATCAGGCACTGTTTCTAGTCACTGGGAATACAGCAGGGTACAAAACAGATAAAACTCCATGCCCTTATGAGCTTGCATTCCAGTGAGGGAAACAAAGCAAATATATAGTATGTTAGGTGGTGATAAGGGCTATGGGGAAGAAATAAAGCATGGAGGAAGGATCAAAAATGTTGAGGAGGAGTTGCAGTTTTAATTAGGGTTGTCTGTGAAGACATCCCTGAGATGTTGATCTTTGAGAATAGACTAGAAGATGAGAGGGCAAACCATTTAGATAGGGAAGAGTCTTTCAGGCAGAGGGAATAGCAAGTGTAAATGTTCTGAGTCAGGAGTGGGCCTGTCATGCTTGAGGAACAAGGAGACCAGTGAAGCTAAAGCAGAGAGTGTGCAAGGGGGTGAGAAACAGATGAAAGCAGAGAATTCTAAAGAAGCCCTGGGGGCACAGTGGTTAAAGAAAGCACTCAGCTGCTAACCGAAAGATCAACAGTTTGAACCCACCAGAGAATTCTGAAACGGGCCAGACCATTAGGTCATTAGAAGGATCTGGCTTTAATCTGAGAAAAATGGGAAACTCCTGGAGGATTTTGAGCCAAAAATGACTTGATGTGCCTTCTGTTATAACAGCATTTCCCTGGCTGCAAGACTGTACAGGTGGTGGGGAGGGTGGAGGCAGGCAGAGGAGTTGGCAGATTGTGACCATGAACTAAGCAAGAGGTGATGGCAGCTGGGACAGGGCAATAGCAGTGAAGGGGTACGAGGTGGTCATTTCTGAATATATTTTGAAGATACAGCCAAAAAGCTTTGCCACTGGGTAGGATGTGGAATGTGAGAGAAGGAAAGGTGACAGGGATGACTCTGGGTGTTTTTGGCCGAGCAACTCCAGGGATAATGGGAAAGATGTGGGAAGAACAGAGGGAATGTTAGGAGCTCAGTATTGGATTAGTTACAGTGGAGATAATGTGTGATCAGAACATGCATAGCCTACGTTTATTGAGCTCTTTTTATATGCCAGGCGCTGGATGAAGCATTTTACATATACTGTCCGTCTTAATTCTTACAATGGCACTATTCTCTATTTTTGAGATAAGAAAATTGCCAGTTGTACCCATCCACAGCCTTACAAGACCTGATGCAATAAAACAGATCTTTCCTGTTTAATTTTTCTGTCTTATCTGCACAATGTGCTGGTTGGCATTGGCTCATCACACTGTTAATGAAGATAGGAGTTTTCTCCTTACTCCTACTCAACAGTGAGAGATTATCAGCTTTGTTCTGCTCCTGTAGCCTCAGGGATGCTCCACAAACACTTGAGTGATCTGGTGAGCAAGGATTTGGAGCTGGAGAGGCCTGCCCAGGCCTGGCCCTGACAGGGCTCCTCACTTGTGAGGGTAGAAGCCAACGGTGAGTCCTACGATGTGCCCAGGGACAAGCCAACCCATCCACCAGGCACATGCAGAGGGGAGAGCTGAGCTCAATAAGCCAAGACGGTGGATGTGTCAAAAGTTAGCCACCAAGGATCCAATTGGGCTTTATAACTAGAAGCATCTAAAATAGAAAAACAGGAGTCAGCAAGAGGAGGGGAACGGTGTGAAGCAAGGTATGAGCAGAGCTTGGAGCCGGTTCATTCAGGTTTGAACCCCTGCTGAGAATTCACATTTCCACCCCAGATATACTGAATCAGAATCTACCTTTTAACCACATACGTATTTTCTTGGTTGTTGTTATTGCAATATTGTATGTTATAGCATTTACCAAATGCTATGTATTATGTAGGTAGACATGTATGCATATATGTGTATAGGAAGGCACATGTGAGTATATAGGGGTACATATACAGGTGTATATGTAGACATATGTATATACATGTTTATGTACACTATATATATTCATATATAAAAGCCACATCAGGGGCACAGTTACAAATACTTCCTAGACATAACCAAAGACCTCACGGGAATGGATTACTGGGTTTGAAGGCTTGGGGCAACTCAGGACATAGTCTTACGGGACAACTTGGTCAATTAGCGTAACATAGTTCACAAAGATAATGTTCTGTATCCCAGTTTGGTAAGTAACATCTGGGGTCTTGCAAGCAGCCATGTGAGATAACAACTATTGGTCTCTACTCTTCTGGAACAAATATGAATGAAGGAGGACATTATGCTGAGTGAAATAAGTCAATCACAAAAGGACAAATATTGTATGAGACCTCTATTGTAAAAACCCATGAAAAAGTTCACAC
>NW_004444003.1:6006630-6039653 GCF_000243295.1 Trichechus manatus latirostris
CCAAAAAAAAAAAAAGAAAGGTTGAGAAGTTAGAGGGTTGACATGTTGGGGGGTTGTTAACCAATGTCATAAAACAATGTGTGTACTACTGTTTCATGAGAAACTATTTGTTCTGTAAGCCTTCACCTGAAGTACAATTAAAAAAAAAAAAAGAATGAAGGAAACCAAAGACTCAGAGAAGAAACTAGTTCACAGGACTAATAGCCCATATGAACCACAGCCTCATCTAGCCTGAGACCAGAATAACTAGATGGTGCCCAGCTACCGCTACCAACCATTCTGACCAGGGACACAATAGAAGGTCCTGGACAGAAAAGGAGAAAAATAAAGAACAAAACTCAGACTCTTGAAAAAGGTCAGACTTACTGGACTGATAGAGGCTAGAGGAACCCCCTGAGACTATCGCTGTAAGATACACTTTGAACTTGGAACTGAAGCCATTCCCGGTAGTCATCTTTCATCCAAACAATAGATTGGCTTATAAAATAATCAGTATCACCCGTGAATATTGTGCTTCCTTAAATAATCAACTGTATGAGACCAAATGGTCAACATTTACCCTAAAACAAAGATGAGAAGCTAAGGAGGGGCAGAGAAGGTAGATTAAGGGAACCAGAACAAAAAGAATGGAAATAATGAGAATGTTGACACATGGTAAAAAAAAAAAAAAAGTAACCAATGTCATGGAACAGTTGTATAAAAATTGTTAAATGGGAACCTAATTTGCTATGTAAACTTTCACCTAAAATACAATAAAGTATTTTTTTTTAAGAATCTACAGTTTAACAAGATCCCCAGGTGATTCTTATGTATAATAAATTTTGAGAATCACTGCTCTACTAATGGTTCTCAGAACTGATCCACAACTAGCAGCATTAGCATCACCTGCAGACTTGTTAGAAATGCACATTCTGAGCAGGGATTCAAACCAGAAGGAACCAGGCTTGAAGCCCTAGGTGTGAATAAGTGAAGTGGGCAGCCAGGGCTAAGTCTGTGAACGCCAGGTGTGCTTTAGAGTTCGTTTTAGTGAGCATCACCAGCTTGTAAACTCTTAAAGAGATCAATGGTGTGGGCTGAGAAAGAGAAGTGGCAAAGAGTACAAATTCGACCCCTTTTAGGAAGTATATTAGTTACCGATTGCTGAGTAACAAGTCACCTCAAAACTTGATGGCTTAAAACAACCATAGTGATTTATTCTCTCTCACAATTCAGGAGCAACTTGGCTGAGTGGTCCTGAGGCTGGGACATCCCAAAGACTTATTCACTCACATGATGCACCCGGGCCTAGGGTGTGGGTACAGCTGGGGCTGTTCTCTATAGGAACAGCTCTCTATATGTGATCTTTCCAGCATGGTGACTTCAGGTCAGTGACACTTCTTACATGGTAGCTCAGAGTTCCAAAGCCGTGTGTCCCCAGAAAGACAACCAGGAGAAAGCTGTACCCCCTTTTCTAGCCTTGAAAGACAGGCAGCCATGTCTTGCTGAAATCCGCTCTTCAGAAGCGAGTTCCCAAGGCTGGTTCTTATTTAAAGGGAAGAGAATTACACTCCACCTTGTGGTGCAAATGGTTTGCACTTGTCTACTGACCTAAAGGTTGGTGATTTGAACCCACTTTGCAGAGGTGCAGAAGAAAGGCCTGGCAATCTGCTTCCATAAAGATTACAGCCAAGAAAACCCTATGGAGCAGTTCTACTCACTACATGGGGTTTCCATGAGTCAGAGTCGACTGACGGCAATGGAGTTTTTTGAGGGGAGGAATATCAAAGCGTTTGCTGACATGTTTTATAATCACCACAGAAGTCAGCAATATAGCCTGAGGACCTCCTAATTATATCCTGTGTCACTAGAAATTCTCTTGATGCCTGCAATGGCTGACAATTTTTGTTGGATCTGTGGCAGGGGTGGTGTGAAGAGCAGACAAGTAGCTATATTTTCTGAGACTAAACAGTATATCTCTTTGGTTACCAGGAAAGCCCCTGGGCCTGGGAACATTTTTCTGTGACTCAGGATGGCATATATCAGAGTAGACTGTAAAGTAGTAATCCACAGGGATACACAATAGTGTTAGAAAGGCAGGAGACAGTAAGGAGTTTGAGCAGTAGGCAAGAAAATGGCTTTGACTTTGGTTTCCTTTGGTTTGTGATAAAACAGCAGAAAGTCTCCAGTCTCTGCAACACAGTAGTAGTCTAGACTGGATAGAGTAGGCAGTTACCTCCAGGACTGTTAATAACAAATAGGAAGTCAAGCTCTGGCATAACCGTACCACTCGTTCAGCTAACCTCAGAACGAGTGGCACTTAGGTTCGTTGTGCAGAAATTGGACTATAGGTAACTGTTTTGTTAGAGGGGAAGAGGGAGGCTTAGTGGTTTCAAATGTACTTCCAAGCAGTATTCTAAAGCCTCCTGTAAGGAAATTGACTGTACCTTGGGATATTTGTCCGATGCCATCTAATTAGGAAAACCCATTCTGGGGCCCAGCTTGAGTGAGCCCAGGAAAGGATAAATACTGTTGCTATAGCTGGTGTGCTGGAGCTCCCCAGTATAACTCATCGTCTCCTTACGCTTGATTCAGTTTATTCCATACACAAAATTCGCTAAAGGCCGCCATGTCCTGACATGCTAGGCAATTGCCAAAATATAGTAGCATTAACAGCTGAAGTTCTTATCTGTTGCAGCAAAACAATTAACGAAAAACCCAACTTTCACTGGAAGCCATTCCCTGGACTGTTTGGTGTGGTCTGTAAAAGCGTCCAGGTGTGGCCACATCACCATCTCAGGGTTGATCACCTGACAAAGACCATGGGATTTCCCACTTTGGGTATCCAGCATTACTGACCTACTTCTACAGGGCTGGGCAGATTTTATTAGGCCAGATCCTGGACAAGCATTTGTTAGCATGTGACCGGTGGAATGAAGTTTGGCCAATGTTGAAGGTGTTAAATGCAAAACGAAATTAATAAGTAAATAAATAAAAAGGGAGAGAAAGAGAAAGTGGTCAAATAAATTTGGAAAAATAGAGCTAAATAAAGGTAAACAGATTTTTTTTTTTAAACAACAGGATTTCTCAGAGCCTTCAATATGCAATCAGACATTGTAAATGTTCAAAAGGATATAGAGCATTTTCCAAACCTTATTTGACATAAGACCGGTTTCCCAGTGATCATCTTGGGTGACGAGGATTTCAGTGACAACTTTGGGATGTGTTGCCCCAGACCACTGCTGCTCCAAGTGTGGCCTGCAGACTGTGGTACCAGCCTGGGGACTGTCTGTTACTGATGGTCTGCAATGAGGTAAACTTGGTCTAAGAATGAATCCAAGGATAAAAACAGAAATTGAGTGCAAGCTTTTAGAAATGTTTATAGCAATTTGACAGAATAATTTTTATGTCTGTTGAACCTAATGATGAAGTAATGGGACTTGCAGTTTGTATTTCTTTGTTTTATTAATTTCACTTATCTAGTAATTCATTTTTATAGCATTTTACCAAAAAAATCTCTGTGACAGCCTGGATATTCGAAAACCTGGTCCTTCCCACCATAATTTGACAGCACCCCCACACCAATATCAAACCCCAATCAGATCATTCTAGCACCAGGCGAAGAGCAAAAAGGTTATCTTAGGGACTCGGACAGACATGGCTGTGGCAGCATGCTTGTCCGTTTTCCCATTCTTGCCTATTCTGTGATATTCTTTGGACTCGGGCAGACATGCTTCTAGCAGCATGGTTGTCCGCTTCCCACTTTTGTCCTTTTGAATATATGCCAAATAAAACTTTCTTTTTACTTTACTAAACTTTGTGATGTTTTTCCCCTACAACAGTTAATGGCGCTGTGAGCAGGATCTGAAGCTACGAATCCAGTCAACTTCGAAGAGACCTTGACTGCGGAGCAGAAGCCGTCAAAGAAAGGTTCTATCTTCTGGACCCACATGTTCCCACTCCATGTCCCTTCGACATTGACGGGGTGAGTGCTCTCAGAAAACGAACCTTTGCTTACTTTTTCGTTGTTCCCTTTCTCATGTTCTTAAGTTTTGTTTGGCATATTTGTTTGAAAAACCGGTTAATTGATTAAGGAGAATCTTTCTTAGATTTTTGCTTGATCGTTTGGTTAAGAGAGACATTTAGTAACTCTTTAAGTGAACTGCAGTTTAGGCCTGGATTCGGGCGTTTGAAGAGGTAATTCTATTTTCAAAGAGCCGTGAGTCACTATAAGCTGCAAAATTCGGACCCTTTTTGTGGCTCAGAGAAAACCTGGAAAATAGTGCTCTGTTTTGCCAAATTTACAGGGAGAAGTGGCAGCTCTTGCCTGCTTTGCCAAATTCTTAGGGGGAGGTGACAGCTCCTGACCTGTGTTTTGATACTTAAGGGAGAAGTGGTAGTTCTGTACCTGTTTTTCCCATTGAATTGAGTCGATCTTACCAAAAATTGCTATATACACTTTTAGAAACTAGGATCCCCATATCCTTGTTTTGTGAGGTATCATCTGGTGAGTTTATGTGGTCTTTCTGTCTCCTTTTGTTCTAAGAGCTTGCTTCTGGTCTAGAGCATTGTGTCTAAGTTTGTCTTGTATTAGACTGGTGGCTATGGCTAAGAATTGCTGTTTTTTGTAAGGCTAGTCATAGAACCTCAGTACTTTCTTCGACCAGAAAAAACTGTCTTGTGTCTGTCTTATGATTTAGATTTTTTTAAAAAGCTACTTGGAGAAACTTTGATATAAATTGGTCTATTTAAAAAGTACACTGAGATCTTTATGTGTTATACTATGTCAATCTTAAAAGTGAAACCTTTTTAAGTAACTTAAGCTAGATATTATATGAAATGTGTTTTATTTAAGGAAAAAGGATAGTTTTGTCTTAAAGTAGCAGTTCCAGAACAGTAAAAAGAAAGAAATTCGCTATCTTTTGTCTTTCAAAATGCCTCCATCAATTTAAACATATGTAAATGTCTTCCAAGAGTCAGGAGAGTGAGGGCAGGGCACGATCAGGCCTCCCCACCTCCCAGTCTCCAAGGTCCTGTCGCTCCAGGGATGCTTTTGAAAGACCCCTTTCCAGCTAGGTGGAGACTCTTTTAAGACAAAAGATAAGAAAAATTGCTGTTTTGCTGTAGTTATCAGAAATTGAGTAGATCCTAATCATAGAACTGTAAACAAATTCTCTCTATTATAGGGGAACTTTAAGAAGTTAAAAAAAATAGAAATCACAATGAGACACACCTGAAGTGGCCTGGAAAAATGTTTCCAGCAGTAGCCAAACACTTAAGGTTACATCCATATCAATGAATTGGTCAAGTGAGCAAAGAATTTGTGATTTCCAAAGCCAGTTGATAAAATCTTTAAGGGCTAAAATTAGATTGAGAAAAATACCAGAAGTAGTAAAAGATGAATGAAATCTTAGAATGTTTAAATAGACTTTTGTTTCAACAACAGTTACGTTTTATGATATATAGGCTTAAAATAATTTCGACATTTTTGGGTAACTTATTGATGTTATTAATAGATACTTGTCATAATTTAAGTTTATATACTTTTGCTTTTTATGCCACAAGATAAAGGATAGACAGATATATATATATTTAAGCTGCTAATGAGTGTGTTCATTTTTGCCATTTAAAGGGATGCACTGTAAGAGATATACAACAAAGGCAACTTTAAGAGGTTTATTGAAAAAGAAATTTATTTGATATGGTCAAGTTTCATCTGTCTGACTAAAGTTTAATCATTTAATTTATGAGATTTTTAGGAGTTTTAATGTTAAGTAGCATATAAAACAAAGAATTGGGTTTCTTGCAGTTAAAATAGCAAAATTTTCTTTAATTTCTGAGTTAAAGGGTTAATTTATTCTTTGTGTAATCTGCCTGGAAGACAAAGGTTTGGCCTCTCATTAGAATTAAGATTCCAGAGTCTGAATACCAAGCCTCATGGCTTTTAGAAAAGAAAGCTAAGGGTTTTACTTTAAGATCTTTGGTTAAATAACTTAAGTATTGTTTCACAGTGACCTATATTATTAACTCTTTATTGCTAACCTTGTCGCAACTTTATCTTTTTAAATCTAGCATTATCAAAGCCAATGGTTTGATTAGAAAATTCACATCATTTACCTATAAAGTTCTTTTTATTACTATTCAGGTATTTAGAGATTTGATAATCTTAGTATATTCTTAGTATATCCCGACTATATGTGTTACCGCAATAACGTGGGTTGGAGACGCCTGCCCCAATAGCCAATTCTGAGACAGGGGTGAGGTGAGCAGCAAGATGTTTATTATATATCGATGTGTAGGAGACGGAGGGGAATAGACTCCTCCAAGGGGCCTGTCTCCCCCACTGGAGATTGGCTGAGGTCTTTTATAGGGACAGGATTGTATCTTTTGTGGTAGTTTCCCCTTGAGGTGATGATGTCTTGGATGAGTTGGCCTTCTACTGGTATTCTTGGAGGTTGTCTGGTGACATCTTTGGGGATTGTCTGGCGACATCCTGCTTTTTCTTGTCACAGGATGGGTGCTTTGTTTGGTTTTTCATTCTTAGATCATTATCGCTTGTTTTCCACCCTCCAGGGAGGAACCTCGGTTGGTCTTGGGCCTTTTTGTGGAGACTGGAATGGGAGGGAAAGATCTGGAGACAACGTGGCCGTTAGCAATGGGGAGTAGATAATAGTGAGCCGGGCCTATGCAGCCTCTTCCATATGGTATTTTGTCTCAAAATTATTGTGCATTATATCTGAAGTTCTTTGAATATGGTTAATGGCTATATTTAGAAATATTTTTATCTAAAGTTTTTTTTAACTGATTTTATTTGGCCTTTATGTTATGCTTATAATTAATTTCTATCAGGTTTTTTGCTATTAAGGATATTATGTTTATGAATTAATCATGGCCATATTAAGTTTTGTCATCTACAGATAAGTTTTTACTTGGCTGATTTGCTGAAAAAGTTTGACCAAAATATCTCAACAAAAAGATGGACTATGTTGGACTTGCTAAAAGGACTATGACTAGACTGAATAAAATTTCCAGAGCTCCTATGCAGAAGCTGACAAGTTTGCAGACTGGGGCTGATCCAGAATCACATGGAACAGAAATTAACTACATAAGACTGAGTAAACTAAAGGAAACTATGTTTTTTTTAATATTGCTGATATTTTAAGGTCCTAATTTCTGGTTATAAGAACTCATTCTCCTTTCTCCTAAATTATCTAACTAATGGTTTTAGGTATTGTAACTCTTAAATTAGAAGTTCCTGTTGGTAAACTTAGCCAAGTTGTAGATATCATAACCAGAGAACTGTCTGAAATTTGAGCTATGATTTTACAAAATAGAACAGCATTAGATTTCCTATTAGTCTCTTAAGAAACAGTTTGTGCCTCAATAGATAAATGTTGCTGTATTTATATTAATACTCAATCTGAGGTTTTACAGAATGTAGTTGCAGTTGAGGCACATGAAAAACAGTTACTGATGCTGCTTATGTAGAGACAAACACCTCATGAGATTTCTTTCCTTGGTTCAAAGACCTTAGGGTCATGGTTTCATTGATTATTTCAGACAATTGGCCTAATATAATTGTTAGTGTTTCTGTTGTATTTCCTAGTTTGCTGTATGGTGCCTGAGATCTTAAAAAACAGATGATGTCCAATTACCATTTATTGAACATTTTTGATAAAAGATTCTATAACAAGATCATGATCCAAAGGAAAGAAGGATGAGAGAGTTGTATATCTCCTGGAATCCAGATATCTGGCTTTCAGGGAGGTTGAGGCAACCACATGGGATATTTGCCTTTGGGTGTCCTCTTGAACCTTGAGTTTTGAGAAAAAAACTGGTTCCTGAAGATACTTTGAGTCAAACAATGGTCCAGATAAACTAGTAAGACCATTTTTCTCTGAGTATTGAGCTTTTTTTTGAAGAATTCAGTCTGTTTTAGGAAATTGACTTCAAAGATCAGACTGAGAGTTATGTTTAGAGTAAATTAGTAATTAGTTTAAGCAGTATTTAAGACAATGTCGTATGAAATACCTGTGTAATGTTTGTAATCAAACTGTCACCCTCTTATGATGCAAAAAATTATGTATCTTAAAGAAACCATATTCTCAGAGGAGATCGACCTCATGGCTCAGACTCCGTTTTATCTTTGGTTCCATTTCTGCTTCTGAGAAAGTGACCCGTGACTGTTAATAGGTAAACCAAGGAGGGGCAGCTTGCCCTTGGGAAGAACACTTGGTATGTTTTAAACAGACTAACTGAAGACCTCCTACAGGAAAGGTCCAGCCTGTATTATCTTGCTAATCATTAGTTCTCTAATGAAAACTTGTCACATGTACATTTTTCTATACCTTCTGTTTCTTCCAGACAAACTTCGTGTGCTTCCTATGGATATATGTTTCTGTGTAGATATGCTTCTAATTTAGATGATTCCTTTCCAAATGATAGTTAATTTACATGGAAATCTTGTTTAAATTACTGATGAATGCATGGACAATGCACTTCGGAAACTTTAGGATTATCTTTAAGTATTCATAGTAACAACGCTAGTAAATACTGGAAAGGTAATGTTAAATTGTCACACATTGTAAAATGAAAATCAGAAGAAAACCCATTGGTCCAACATTCAGGGTATGGTTGGTAGCTTTAATTCCTACTTATGGTATATCTGAGTTGGAGAAATCTTTAAGAAAATTTGTCAGTCACTATGGGACAAATAACAGATGAGATAGAAGCACAACAGTGATCTCTGATCTCATAAGCCAAGGTGACATGAGATAACAAAATAAACTTAGATATTTTTTTTTTACTAGTCCAAGAAAGTGTAGTCTGTGCTGTAGACAAGATATACATAGAATTAGACAGCAAGCTACTTGATTACACATTGTCACACCCTTACAAACATGAGATTTGTTTGGTTGGTTATCATCAGGAATAAGTACATGGACTAGATCACTACTACAAGGGATAGTAATATTCTTAGTCTATATCCTGATAGTATTGGGCATAATAAAATTTATCCTCTATTGTCTTACACACTTAAAAGACAAAAGAAGGCCTCAGGCTAAAATGTTGATGTACATTGAGTCTGCTCATTCCAGCAATACCACTGATGGGAACATCGTTCTTACTTAATAACCTGGTGAAGAACCGGATGGTATCCAGTGGAAAACCAGTTCCGAGAGTTTAAAGAGCCTGCAATGGCCATCTAGGAGCTCAACTAAGTCCAGGTATTAATCATCGATGTGTTATCTCCAATCTCCAATCAAAAGCAGGGGCTGATTTAGGAAATAATATTGGAGTTATTATTCCCTCTCCTTGGGCATGGAGAATTGTGACCCAGCTGGAGGTCACAGAGACACATCAACTGGGCCCTGAGATAAGACAACAGATGGGACAATCTCAGAAATTATTTTAAAGAAGTTTTCACAAAAGGGCAATAAAACCTAACCCAAAGGACTTCTTACCTTTTGTCTTTTCCTATTAACATTTAGTGAACAGGAATTTGTTGGACCAATGAAGACCCTCCTCCTGACTTTCATAACTGAAACCCGTACGAATGATTGTTAAGAAAGATGGTTCAAAATGTAAGATTACAATTTCTAGCCAATCAGTGAAAAAGTGACGCTTTCAATGATTCTACCCATTTTGTGATGTTGATATATACTGATGATTTTGTAACCTTCCTTGGACTCGGACAGACATGGCTGTGGCAGTATTCCTGTCCGTTTTCCCATTCTTGCCTATTCTGTAATATTCTTTGGACTGGGGCAGAGATGCCTCTAGCAGCATGGCTGTCCACTTCCCACTTTTGTCCTTTTGAATATAGGCCGAATAAAACTTTCTTTTTACTTTTAAAAAAAAATAAATAAATAAAGGTTATCTTAGACAAACTCCTGAGTGCGTCCCGGCATTCCCTGACTACCCAGCAGCCATCAGGCCTTTTCTTATTTCCTTATCCACCATGATTTTGTAGTCTGAGTGCTGGGTTCTCAGAATTAGGTTGCTCGCAGTGGTCCATTCACTCCCTGATCCAGAATGAGACCACAGGAAGCCAGCGAAGCATCCAGAACCCCTTAGTCTGGAGAGAAGCTGAGAAGCAGAAAGAAGATAGCAAGCATCTCCTCGTGTGCAAAGAGCTCTCAGGATGCGTGCAGCTCTGTTCACATGGTGGCACTCCCTCTCCCAACCCTTGTTGAGGGCTGACAGCTCTTTGAAAACTTCAGAAAGTATGACAGGCTTTCAGAAATGGTGACTGAACACAAAAGAACTGAGGCATGGGAGGATTTAAGCAGATTGGTTTAAACAATGCTTGGCTTTTGTTCTCCCTAATTGTGCTGGTCATGTGGGGTTTCTTTTTTTCTTCCCCTCTGAAGTTTTCACCAATAGACGACTTCAGTCTTTTTTAAAACAGTAATTTTTGTAACAATGGTAATTACTTTAATTGGAGTTCTTTAAAAGTAGATCCTTCTCGCCCACCTCCTCTTAAAAAGTGAATCATGTTCTGATATATTGCGTTAGTCTAATCAACGTGGTATTATTTCCTCTTTATATCTATTAATGGGCATTGTGGGGGGAGTCAAAAACTTCCAAAACTTGCTATTTTTCAGTCTAGAATAATTACAAGTAATCTTTCTTTGTTTCCAGGTAATGGTAGATACTTTATGTACAGAAAGAAATTCGCATTGTATATGCAAATTTAGGCCTTTCACAGAGGATTAGAACTGTTGAAGTCCCACTGGGGTTCGTTTCATCACAAAAGCCTTCTCCTGGTCCCCAGCAGAATCTATGTGGCACCCACGCTTCTGGGGGACTTGTGCTGTTATTAAGTGACAGTAGTTAGCTCTGCATAGGGTCTTTTATCGCCAAATAGCCACGTCCTTTAGAATGGAAATTGTTTGAGCCGCTTGGCACACCCTAGGGAGGTAGGTAAAATATTGTAACCTCTACTTTCTGTATAAGGAAGTGAGGGGCAAAGGCACCAAATTAGAAGGAAACACAAGGCTGTGGGTGTGGGAAGCTCAAGTGCGGAATACTTCTCGTGGCCCATTGGGACAATTTCCTCCTCTTATGTTCTTTTGTACCACATAGGAGGGAGAGGACAAACTCTTTGGTCCTTAGAGTTCTGTTTTATGTTAACTTTTGATTCCTCGGTTGATGTTGGGTAAAGTTGCTGTGAAATGTATCCATCATAGACATCTAGAAAAGAGAGACACAGGGAACCTTTGAACCTTGTCTCTAAAGCTTCTTCTTTTGGAGTGTGAAGAGCTAAAGTGAGTCATTTGTATTCTGTAGTTTTCATTCATTTATGTTTTCCTATCCTTTCTTTGCCCCTGGTCCACATTTTAGGAAGATAATAAAAATGTATCCTCCACAATTTTCTCCTTCCTTCCGCCCTCCCTTCCTTCTTTCCATCATCTGTATCATCTATCTGTCCATTTATCCAGCCATCCACCCACCCACCCATCCATCCATCCATCCATCCATCCATCCATCCAATCTATTATGTATCGTCTATCATCTATTTCAATCATCCATAACCTACACGTCCCTAAACCAAAAAAAAACCAAACTCATTGCCATGGAGTCGATTCCAACTCATAGCGACCCTATAGGACAGAGTAGAACTGCCCTATAGGGTTTCCAAGGAGTGTCTGGTGGATTCAAAGCGACCCTATAGGACAGAGTAGAACTGCCCCATAGGATTTCCAAGAAGTGTCCGGTGGATTCAAACTGCCGACCTTTTGGTTAGCAGCCAAACTCTTAATCACTATGCCACCAGGGTTTCCTACATGTCCCTAGGAGCTCTTAAACTTTTGGCCAAGAATCGAAGCCACTGGGCCCTGTGTCTAATGCAAAAGAGGCCTGGGTTAAGGAAGAATGCAGAAGGATTCATGTCAGTGAACACTTAACACTATCATTTGAGTCTAATCATATCACATCTTACTATTCTGGGTGCTATTCCATTTAATTCCTTCTGAACCTTATGAAGCAGATTTACAGATGAGAAAACAGAAAGGTTATATAATTCTCTTAAGCTTGTGGCAGAGCCAAGATTTGAAAACAAGTCTTACTCTAAAGCCCATGGAATTTTTACCACATGAAACAGCAGGTTATCTAAAGGATGTTCCTTCAATGTTTGATGAATGAATAAATGGATTCATCTAATTAAGCTCTGCCAAATTCCCAGGTTTCATAGTGAAAATACCAGGGAGAATTCTGTTAATTAAGTATAAATGCATGCTGTTGACCTCTACAGGTGATTATGACTGAAAAGATCAGTTCAACACCAATGACTAATGAAAGCTCATTGGGGGCAGCTAGGGTGACCTGATGTGGTTTGGTGGAGGAACAGAAGGATTAATACAGGTGTTCCATCTCTGTTCTCATCTGGCCATGAGTTCACGCATGCTTGAGTAACCCGTGACACTCCAGACACAGCTGCTGCTGCCACCACTGCCACCGTAACTCCATCACCAGAGCCCCCTTATAGTCCAGCAGCCTCAAGCTATCTATTTGTGAGGGCTGATATAGGGGAGAGCTCAGCAACATCATGGCAACTGCTGGAAAAATAGCTTCCCGCCCCTCAAATATTAAAGGATCATCCTTTAGATAATCTGCTGTTTAATATAGTAGAAACTTCATGGGTTTTAGAGACAGACTTGTTTTCAAATCTTGGCTCTATCATAAGTTTAAGGAGAGTGTAGCACTTTCACCCTGGTCTGCTTTCTCTGAGAGGAGCCTTTGCCAGAGGCTGGGCCATGGAGTAGAGTTTGTTCATCTGTTCTGTCTGCTCCTGTCACCATGGAAAGTAACATGACAGCCTGCTTGTGTGTGGCAAATAAATCTGTGAGATTTTTGCTAATATTATAAAGAGCATAAGAGTCCCTAGGTGACGCACACAGTTAAGCACTCAGCTGCTAACTGAAAGGCTGGCAGTTCCAGTCTACCCAGAGATGCCTCAGAAGAAAGACCTGGCAACGTGCTTCTGAAAAATCAGCCATTGGAAACCCTATGTAGTGCAGTTCTGTCCTGGCACACATGAGGTCACCATGAGTTGGAATCAGCTTGATGGCAACTGGTTCAGTTTTTGGTTTTGGTAAACGGCATACATGGACTTTTGTGATTGTAGATCATGGCTAGCTGTGTGACTTTTGGCAAGTAATTTAACCTCTCTGAGCCTCAATATCTTCACTCATTAAAAAATGAGAATAATGATGCCAACCGCGTAGGAGTGTTGTAAGGGTTAAATATAAAGCGTTTAGTACAGTGTTGGACACACAGGAGGTGTTAGAAAAATGTGTTTTCTTATTTAGGAGGAAGAAGGTTTTTTATTTGAGAAAAATATAGGATCATATGGCTTGCTTGGTCCACATGACTAACTGAAACCCAGAAAACTCAGAGGTTTCCTGACACAATATTCCTGTGACTTAGAAGGAGTCACAGACTTGATTATTATTTTTTGAAAGGCTACATTTTATTTATTGTCTTTGTATCTAGTTTCTTCACCTGGAAGATGAAGAATTAGACTAGTCCTTAAACAGGCCCTTCTGATACGACGTTCCATAAATTCCAAAGGCGCCCCTGCCTTCAAACAGGCTCCTTTGTCTTCTTTTCCTTTGCCCCTGAATCGCTTATGACTCCATCACTCAGCATGGCACCGGCACATAATAAGTGCTCAGGAAATGTGGAATGACTCTGCGATAGGTTCATTTCTCATTTTGCCTTATCTTTATTACACCTCCTCCACCCCTCACCCCTTCCACTGCCAACTGCTGCTGAAGTTGAAGAAGAAATTCCTATTAGCCAACTCTGTCTCATTCCAGTGATTCTGACAGAGCCTCTATCTGTCCAGTCTCCTCCAGAATCCTTGTTTGTACACATTTTGAAGCCCTGATAAAAGTATGCTTGGCTACTTGATTGGAAAGGTGTGCTTCAAGACTGAAAAGGGATGTGAGAAAGAAAGACCCTCCCACAAATAAAAACTGAGCTCTAATTCTTTTGCAAATTATCCCTGAAGCTTAAGCACTCGCACCCTTGACATACAATCTCAGGAAAGGCATTAAGTGGATGCAGTCTGTGTTTCAAGTGGCCGTCTCAAGGTCCGGCAGCAGGAGCGACTCATATTAATTCTGTCTGACTTCAAGGGCCTCGTCCTAATTCTTTACAGTCCTCGCTCAGAGGTCCACAGGGAAAAGAATGTTTTCAAATCGAGGACAAAGCCTTGGTCCAAGCAGGCTGCAGGGACTGTGGGGTCTTTGTAGCCGACTCTCAATAGAGAAATCCAGCTTCAATGCCAAACTTTCCAAATGTAAAGACTCCGCCACATACATCACTGAACCACTTTGTTCGGAGGCTGAATGTGAGCTTGGTATCTCAGGGCATTGTGTGTCTGTGCCTCTAGACACGCAGAGCCATCCTCTCCCTTCTCAGAGGATAGTGTCTGTGGGCCTGTGAATAGTTCATCAAGGTAGCTGTTTGGTTTACCAATAAACTACATCGATTTTGTGTTGCAACACGTCCTCGTTGTTCAGCGGGATTGGAGCCGCTGACTTCCCTCATGGCTTCTGGGGAAGTGGGGTGCCTGGAGGGAGGGTGGCTATCTCTCGGCTCACATGAAATGCTCAGACCAGCTTTGTCTGTTTCCTTCCTGTTGATTTATGTCCTTCCAAACAGAGCTTGGTCTCAGCAGTAGCTTTTGGGTGTTATTTATTCATGTGTGTTTTCTCTGAGCCGTGTGTAGTTGCCAAAGGGTTTATGGCCTCTTAAAAGTTCCTGAGTCTGCTTTTATGGCCACTGTTTGTTGAAGAGAAGTGCTGTTTGGGGAACTGATCGGTTTGCCTTCTGACTGGATGATGGATGAAGAATTAGATTTCCCTCTTTCATTTAGAGCTCTGACACAGCCTAGGCATCTGTTTTCCAGCCCCACCAGCTCTCCTGAATGCCCATTTAATCCTGAGTTCAGACATGCTTTCCCAGGTGTTTACCCTGTGCTGCAAAGCCTGTGTTGGGTGATGCAAACATGCTGGGCTGCCAAACAAAAGTGTGGAGGTTCAAGTCTACCCAGAGGTGCCTCAAAAGAAAGGCCTGGTGATCTACTTCCAAAAATCAGCCACTGAAAACCGTATGGAGCACAGTTCTACTCTGACACACATGGGGTCACCCTGAGTCAGAACTGACTTGACAGTGACTGGTTTCCTGGTTGATGTTCAGTGCTAGACTGGTGCTATGTCTGTGTGATTTATCATGTTGAATCCAGTGGATCAAGAGTTCCTCTGAGAACACTGCAGCAGTGATGCGAATATATGCATCCTTCAAATTACGATGCCAGCACTCTCTGGCCTCGCTTTGTCAGAGCAGTGTTAGACTCCAGACTGGGAACGTGGACAGCAGGCCTGCTCAGTAACTGTGGTGAGGCAGCAGGGTAACTGAGTCCGTGTTATTAGGTCAAGGAAGCGCAGGAGTGTGCAGCCCCGTCCTGACTCCGCCATGTCTGTCAAGTTGCTGGAGAGATACAGACGTAGGAGCAGGAGAAAATGGGAAACCAGGTACCACTTTAATGTTAGCTGTGCTAGTGAGTGATACCACATGCAGGACTAGCTTAAAAAACTGGGTTGGATCCTGTAGAAAGTTCTCTCTCCCCTGCAGCACTAATCCTGAACTATAGGGTTTTACTACCTTCTGACCTAGTCCAGCTGTGCCCCCCAGCAAGTTTCTTTGTACCAGCAGGTTACATGTTCCTGATTAGCTTTGTCTCTTTGAGGAGGTCTGAATCTCAGCCTTGAGGTAGGGTGGGGCCCTTTTCCTAGTCCTTAGTTCCTATACTGTCCACTTTTCCTGGGCCAAGAGGGACCCTCTTTCACCCCTTTTAGTAGTTAACCAAGGAGCCTTGGTGGTGCAATAGTTCGGCACTCTGCTGCTAACCGAAAGGTTGGCAGTTTGAACCCGCCAACCACTCCGCCGGAGAAAAGAGCTGACAATCTGCTCCTGTAAAGATGACAGCCTAGGAAACCCTATGGGACACTTCTACTCTGTCACATGGGGCCACTATGTGTCAGAATTGACTCAATGGCACACAACAACAACTGCCTTCTACTAGTAGTTAGCTTCTAGTACTGGGGTTACCAGGGAGAAGCATTCATGTCTGAAGCTAAAGGCTGGTCACCCTGTCTGTCTCATGGAGTCTGCATGCAGAATGATGCCAAGTTGGCACAAGAGATAGAAAACCCTCATTATACCATTTAAGTTCCTCAATCCATGAACCTCTTCTTAGATTTCACAGTTACATCAGCCAATAAATTCATTCCTTCTTCCTTCCTTTTTCCCCCTCCTTCTTTCCTTTCTTGTTGCCTTGTTTCTTCCTTTTTCTCTTCCTTCTTTCGTTCCTTCCTTCCTTTCCTAAGTTACTTCAAGTTGGGTTTTTATGACCTTTACGCAAAAGAGTCCTGCTAACAAAACACCATATTATGGGTTTTGGTCTTTATTACAGAGCCATGGGAGGCCACTGAGGGGTATAAGCAGAGGAGCAACAGGATCAGATTTGTGCTTTAAAACCATCTCTCTGGCTGCACTGGGGTGGGCAGGTTAGAGGGGAAGACAACAGAGGCAGAGAGACCAGTGGGAGACTGTGGCCAGTGCTCAGGTGAGGGATTCAGACCAGACAGATTTGGGGAGCAGTGGATGAGAGAGGAGGATTTTGTCCATTTACCCTACATTTGCCTGCACATTCCAGAACTGAAGCTGCCCTTCTCATTGGTGAAGGCAGCATATAGAGACAGTTAAGAATGGGGGAGGCCCTATAGCCAGGACATGGGTGAACCACAGCTCCACCATTTACAAACTGTATGACTTTGGGGTCCTTCATAACTGTGTCTCAGTTTCTGCAGCTATAAAATGAGGACAGGATAATAGGAGACTCTACCTACATACAAATGAGATCATATATGTAAAGTGCTTAGCACAAGGTGGTAGGCAGAATGGTCCCCCAAAGAAGTCCACACCCTAATGTCTAAAACCTCTGAATATATTACTTATTTTACATGGCAAAGGAGACTTTGCAGATGTAGTTGAGGTTATGGACGTTAAAATAGGGAGATTACCCTGGATTATGTGGGGGGGTCCCAATGGAATCACATGAACCCTTAAATGCAGAGAACTTTCTCTGCCTGGAGTTGAGACAGATGTGGCTGAGGAGAAGTTTGAGATACTCAAAGCATGAGAAGGACTTGATGCACCTTCTGTGCTGGTTTGGAGATGGAGGCGGCGGCATGACCAGGCCTGCAGGTGGCCTCAAGGAGCTGAGAGAGGCTCCCAGCTAAACAGCGAGGAAACAGGATCTCAGACCTATAACCACAAGGAAGTAAATTCTGACAACAACCTGAACGAGCCTGGGAAGTGGATTCATCCCCAGAGGCCAAGCCACACTGTACCTGGTCTCCATAGAACTGTGAGATAATAAACGGGCAGGTTTTAAGTTGCTAAATTTGCGGTAATTTGTTACAGAAGCCAAAGAAAACTAATACACACTATAAACCAATTGCCATTGAGTTGATTGCAACTCATGGCAACCCCACGTGTGCAGAGTAGAACTGCACTCCACAGGGTTTTCATGGCTGTGACCTTTCAAAAGCAGATCTCCAGGCCTTTCTTCTGAGGTGCCTCTGGGTGGGTTCACTTAACCTTTGCACCACGCAGAGACTCCAGTACACACCATATCTGACCTAAAATTGGAACTCAGTAGAAGTTGCTGCTATTGTTTCTAATACCTTATTGCTGTTTCCAAAGCCTGTACCTCTGGATCCCCGTAAGGTCAGCTCCGAACCTCTCTGCAGACTTGTCCTCCCTCAGGCTTTGCACAACTTCTACTGCTTTTGTGGCTGCAGAGGTATTTATTTCTGCCTCCTTTTCCCCTCAGCCGTGGAATAATCATTTCACCATGTTGCTCCCCTAAATGTCTCAGTAAGTGAGGCCAACCATTGAAAAGCTCAGGCTCTTTCTAAGTGGATCCCTCCTCATCCATACTTGTGGTGCCTCATCTTCCTTTTCTTTCCTTTTCATTCTCACTAAATTTATTTTGAAGGAGCCCTGGTGGTGCACCAGTGAAGCACTTGGCTGCTAAGCAAAAGGTTGGCGGTTTGGACCCACTCAGCGGCTCTGTGGGAGAAAGAACTGGCAAGCTCCTTCTGTAAAGATTATAGTCTAGAAAACTCTATGAGGCAGTTCTACTCTGTCACAAGGGGTTGCTACAAGTCAAAAATGACTCAATGACACATAACAACAACAAACCTGTTTTGACTATAAGATCAAAACCTGTTTCTTAATCTGATCCTGTTCTTTTTGGAATTTTGGACGTTTCAGAGTCTGAACAATAACTTCCTGTTAATATATGAAATTGGGACCTATCACTATAATTTTTCCCTCCATCTTCAAGTAAATGTGATTCCTTGAGCCAGATTATTTCAAGAACAGACCTTTTACAACTCCTTCTTGGATTTGAAATAATTCCACTGCTTTTTCCCTCCACTACAATCTAAAAAGATGAAGTGTACCTTCTTCTTTTTCATTTGCTAACTCATAAAATCCACCATCCAACTGAGACGGAACCCCTGGTTCCCTTTTCCACCTTGATTTCAATTATTAAAACAAAGGAGAAACAAGTTACAAGATGAGATTCGAACATTCCCAATGTCTGCACGTGGAACGTCACTGCCTTTGCAGTTTTTTGCTTTCTTTATCCTGAGAAACAGTATCAGAGGGAAAGGTAACCTGTGGCCACCAACCCGAGAAGCCTGTGAAGTTCTTCCTCTGGGCCTCCTGCAGCCCCAGCACAGTAGCCTTTTTCTCATGTGACTTTGCCCACCAGAATTGAAAATGCCTTTGCAAGAAACCTCTGCTGACCACAGAAAAAGATCTCTATTTCCATGGAGGCCAGATTCCTGCCAGGCTGTTTGACCTTACCTCAAAGTGGAGCCACTTTTCTGCTACTATTCTCTTCGAATGTGCTG
Organism: Trichechus manatus latirostris; assembly: GCF_000243295.1. Lineage (NCBI taxonomy): Eukaryota > Metazoa > Chordata > Mammalia > Sirenia > Trichechidae > Trichechus > Trichechus manatus. Next base: position 6,025,608 of record NW_004444003.1, read on the forward strand.
GCAATAAGAGCTGAACTCCAGGGCTCCTGGCCGAGACTGTAACCTGCATTCTCCATATGATGCTTAGTTTTCCAAACATTAGTGCCTGTGCAAATGCTCCCTCTGCCTGCTGAAGCAACTCCCTCATCTTAGACAGAGACCTCACCCATCCCACCTGTCAGATCTATCATACCAACAGTTAAGGAAGTGGAAGTGAGTGGCATGCCCCAAACAGCATGCTAGAGGAAGGAAAAGGATGAAGCAAGCTGACTGGGCCCTGGGAGGCCCTGGCTCAGCTTGCCCATCCGGCTTGTGGAAGAGGAAGGAAAGCTACACCATTTAAAACCATAATCCTGCCCACTAGTAAACCCAATCAGTGTCCTAGAGTCTGGTCACCCAGGTCTGACCACTTCTGCATCCGTGAAAGGCAGTCTAAATGCCCTAGGGATAAAAGAGAGGAGACTTGGAAAATGGGTACCTTCCGGGCAAGGGAATCCCTGCATGGTGCACATCGTTAATGTACTTGGCTGCTAATCAGAAGAGTGGAGATCGTAGATTGGAGTCCATCCACAGGTACCTCAGAAGAAAGGCCTGGTGATCTACTTCTGAAAAAATCAGCCACTGAAAACCCTTTGATACACATGTGGTTACCATGAGTCAAAATCAACTCCACAGCAACTAGTAAGGTATTAGTATCTGGGGCAAGAGACAACCATAAGCCTCCGTTCAAAAAGGGTAGTTAAATGGGATTAATAATAATGCTAGTCTGCCCCTCCCGGAAGTTATCATTATAAAAAACAGATAATGTATGTGTGCGATTGTGCCATATAAATTCCAGGTCTTCTTTCTCCCTTTTTTTTCTTAAAGCTCCGAAATTGGTGCTGAATAACCTACGAGGACCAGGTGATATGCAGGGTCCCTTCAAAATAATCCATCCAGGCCCCAATCAGATGTGTTCTACCTACACAGAGCGTACTCTGACGGGTGGCACTGACAAATGGATGCAGCAGGGGCAGCTCAACAGAACCTTTCCATCCCCACCGCGAGTATCACCCCTTGGGCTGCCTTTCTGGCTCCTGAGTGGGTTGCTCCCTCCCTGGATCACTGGCCTAAGTGACCCCCTCTCAGCCCCAGGTGTAGATGTCCTGGCCATGGAATGGGTTGGTCCTGTAACATCTTCTATTACGCAAAATCCAAAGGCATTTTCAATTTTAACAATCTCCATGTCAAATTGGAAAATTTCACCCTCTCTTCTACACAGCTTGGGTGTTTTGTGATTTTGTCCCACAAAGGAGCAGTGGTAGAGGGTAGAGATGGTTAGACATTCTGCCCATTCTGCTTTAGGTTCCTACAGCAGAATTAATTGAAAGTATGCCAAGCATGGTGTCTCTTTTAGAATTATGTTAAGCTGTAAGTAACAGAAAGTCAGCTTTAATGGCTTGAAAAAATATTGGCTTATTTTTCTCACATAACCAAATGTTCAGAGATAAGCACTGGTTCCCCTGATCAATGATGCTTACCAAGCTCTTTTTTGCCTCATGGTTGCAAGATCGATGCTGCAGCTCTGCACGGCACGCCTGTGTTCAACATAGAAAGAAAGGGGGTGAGGAGTAGAACTAGCCATGTATTTCTCTTTAATAAGAAAAGCAAAACATTTTCCCAGAAGTGTTTCCAGCATATTTCCATTTAGGTCTCATTGGCCAGAAGTGGGTCATACAGCCACCCCTAGCTGTAAGAGAAGTTGGGCAAGTGAGAAATAGGATTGCCATGATTCATTATCTGGTGCTGGGTATGTGGCCACCATATACAAAGAGGAAGAAAGAGATAATGGATGTCTTGTAGGCAACTAACATGTGGCTTATTGGAACTTATTTTTGAGAATCCTGTCTCCATGCAGCATATTTAGATAGAGATTAGTTTACCATATCTTCTTTAGAGCAAGCAGGTCTTTTCACCGGCTATCTTATATAGACAAAGTTGCTTCTACCAGCAACATGTTAACATCCAGGCCGAGCAACTCTGTGGTTTGACCTTGCCTTGCCAGTTTAGAGGAAAGTGCTGAATACTGTCTATTTACCAGCTGTTCTGCTCCAAATGTTTGAGTATTTGGAAAGAAAATAAAGCAGATTGGTCTGGGGCTTCAGAATGAAGTTGAAGTTGTAAAGGGGGGGAGTCCTTCTTTAACAAAGAAAATCTTTTCAATACCAATGAAGCATTTGTTTGAAAGAAGGCCTCAGAGAGCAGAGGGACAAGTGGTGGTTGCCTATGGTAACCAAGGTGAACATCGTTCCTGATTGGATAATAGTCATGAAGAGGGTAGAGGCAGCCTGGCTGCCACGTTGCTATGTAGATTTTTTTTTTTTTTTAATTATACTAATGAAGAGAAAACAAAGGGTGGGTGGATAAGAGCCCATGGCAGTAAATAGACCTTAGGAACCTCAAGGAAGCTGAGCAAATTATTGGTTAGGACAGCTTCTTTCATGCGAGGTTAATGGAGAGGGGATCTAATACAGAGCGAACGTTCCTCCCGAGATTTCTAACACTAAAAAAAAAAAAAAAATGCAGTAAGATTTTCAACCCAAGATAAAGTTAGGTAGTGGTTTATAAGAAGTAGAGTTTTTAGTGAGTTGATACCACGTTGTTCTTATTAATAAAACTTATGGTAGTTTGGGAGCCCCTGGATGGCACAAACGGTTAAGCGCTCTGCCACTAACCAAAAGGTTAGTGGTTGGAATCCACCTAGAGGCGCCTCAGAAAAAAGGCCCAGCGATCTGCTTCGAAAAATCAGCCACTGAAAACCCTATGAAGTATGGTTCTACTCTCACACGCATGGGGTTAGCATGAGTCAAACTGAATCAACAGCAACTGAGTTCTTTGGTTTTATCATAAGTTTAAAATAACATATGTAAGTGTGTGTGTGTGTGTAAGTGTAATAAAGAACTACTTATGGGATCATAGGTTTTTCCATTTCTCTCAGCTTTACCTGCCAAAATACCACAGTCCCTCTGGTGGTCACTGCATACCTCACAATGTCTAGACGGAAGTAGTTGGTCCTCTAGGGAAGTCCATGACAAATTCAGCTCCATTTTAGTGATAGAAAAGACAAGTGAGCTGATTCACAGCCAGGTCCAGTTCACCCAGAGTTCCAATTTCTGTTTTTCTGATTCCATCCTCCCACCTTGACTGAGTCTTTGACTTGCGCCCTTATCATCAATCTGCAAGAAGAGTTTATGCCTCTTTCCCCGACAGGTGAGGAAATGTTGCTTCAGTAGAAAGGTGGCAGTCTCTAGTATTTATGAAGCATCACTCTTACCTCAGAGAAGAGGTGGTGGAAAATGTAGCTGAAGAAGATAAAGTAAATTCTAAAAATGGGGAATATAGGACTAGATCAACATGAAAAATCAAGGAGCTGGAGATGGCAGTTTGTAGAAATGAGCCCTGTTTCTTCTCAGTGTGTGAGGCTGAGGGAAACTTACTTCCCTCTCTCTGGAAGGATCAGGGACATAATCATGTTTAAGTGTTTGGAGATAAAGTAGAAGTTGTCGTGCAAGCATGTCAGTGTAAGATTCTGTTGATGTTATTTCAGGAACTTGAATAAAGCCTGTTGCTCTTATAGCCAACTTACTTTATTTTGGTACATCAAGAAGATTATAGTTTTATACTGGTTAATGTGAATTATGTCATGTTTGCTTTCTTTGGAAGCATTGCCTCAAAGTGAAAGGAAACAGTTTGCCCCTTGTTCACTTTCTGCTGGTTGGGTTCATTGGTATTGCTGGTTCAATTCGACATGCATCAGCCATTATGAGGCTGGTTACCTGGTAAGGTGCTTCCTGTTGCCTTCCTCCCATCCCCAACCAACAGACCCACAACAGGGTCTGTTGAATTTAAAGTCTCTGGAATCTGATTGTTTGCTCCCTGAATGCATCTCATGTTTTGTAGATTATAAACTCCTGTGGACAGGCGCCTTTACTTGAAATTGTTAAGGAATTAATAAAAATGAGGTCCCCACAAAGGTTATTGTAGGCCCTGGCCATGGTCAACCAAAAGCCAATCCCATTTCCCTGATCAATAAGAGAAAGGAGGAGAATCTTCACAAGATGAAGATTCCAGGGTGGGTGGGATGATGACAGTGGGTGCTCCTCAGAGGTCTTAGGTGCTGTCCCTAACAGCCCTGAGCACAGGCTTCCATGAGGCCTGTTATGGATTGAATTGTGTCCCCAAAAAATGTGTATCAAATTGGCCATGATTCCCAGTATTGTGTGATTGTCAACCATTTTGTCATCTGATGTGATTTTCCCGTGTGTTGTAAATCCTACCTCTATGATGTTAATGAGGTGGGATTAGTGGCAGTTATGTTAATGAGGTAGGACTCAATCTACAAGATTAAGTTGTGTTTTAAATCAATTTCTTTTGAGATATAAAAGAGAGGAACAAGCAGGGAGACAGGGGAACCTCATACCACCAAGAAAGCAGCACCGGGAGCAGAGTGTGTCCTTTGGACCCAGGGTACCTGCACCTGAGAAGCTCCTAGACGTGGGGAAGACTGATGACAAGGACCTTTCTCCAGAGTCGACAGAGAGTGAAAACGTTTCCCTGGAGCTGGTGCCCTGAATTTGGACTTCTAGCCCACTAGACTATGAGAGAATAAATTTCTCTTTGTTAAAGCCACCAACTTGTGGTATTTCTGTTACAGCAGCACTAGATAGCTAAGACAAAGCTCAATTGTACCAGAGAATTGAGAAACCACAGACCCCGTGCCAAGCATCGATTTGCTTGACAGCCTGGTTCTGACAAAGGCTGTGGCTCCAATGAGCCCCTCCCCTTGATTTTCTTTCCCTCAACTCCTTCCTCCTGCTTGCCTCTTTCCCCCTTTCTTCTCCTTTTCTCCATATTTCCTCAGTTGTTTTTAGATCAATAAATTCAAATTGAAGCCTGTTTTATAGAAACTCACAGTGGATATCAAAGACTTATAAACAAGAATGTTCATCATAGCATTATTTATAATTGCAAAAAAACTGGGAAAAGCACACATGCCCAGTTGGACAAAAAAACAGTACAGCCAGATGATGAGTAACACTAAGTAGTCATTAAAACTCATGTTTTGGAGAATATTTAATGATAATGAAATCCTATTTGTGCGTTAAAAAAAATTAAGTGAAAAAAGGGATTAAAAACTATAGTTACACTCTAAAGTCAAATTTTAGATTATTTATTATTTACTTCCAATTATTCCTATCAATATTTATCTATCTCTTCATGTATCATCTGTTAATCTCCTCATCTAACCTTGATTGAGTGCTTGCTATATACCCGGCCTGTTCTAAGACCTTTACTTGAATTATTTCATTTAATCCTCACGACACTCTGAAACCTACATACTATCGTTATCACTATTTTAAAGATAAAAAACTGCTCCAAATTAGCAAGTGTGCCTATTGATTATGTTTAATAAGAATTATTATTGATTTATTTATAATTTTCCACATTTTCTATAGGAAGATGCTTTAGTGTTCTAATCAGAAAAATAAAAAAGATACTTTTTTGGCAAAAATCTAACAGTTTGCCAACACACCCTGTTGATGAGGCTGTGGTGAAACAGGCACTCTTGTATTCATTACTGCTGGGAATGCAAAATTGTATAAGCCCCATGGAGGGGAATTTGCCAATGTCTAGCAAGATTTCAAATGTACTTACCCTTTGATCCAGCAATCCCATTTCTTGAAATCTATCCCAAAGACACACTGGCAAAAATATAAAGACATATGCACAAGGGTACTGATTGCAGCACCATCTGTAGCAGCAAAAACCTGAAAACAGCCCAAAAAGCCCTAATTTCTGGGCTGATTGAACTATGTCATGTGCCCACAATGGAGTACTATACAGCTGTAAAAACGAATGAAGAATATCTCTCTACATCCCTATAGATGATCTCTAAGATATATTGTCAGCTACAAAAAGCAAGGTGGAAAAGAGTATATATAGTTTGCTTTCATTTATCTAAGAAAGTGGGTGATATAAATATACGCATGCGTATTTATTTGTATATATTAATTGGAACGATAAACCAAAAACTTTATGAAAAATATTTGCCCATGGGGGAAGGGGGGAATAGGATGTAGGGCAGGGAGAGAAGCTAGATTTCTCCGTTAGGGCTGCCTTTGGTACTGAGTGAGAATAGTCCCTGCTCTGGTCTGCCTCCAAAAATACCCTTCCTATGGGGTAAGGTTGGAGTCCTGGTGGTGTAGCGGTTAAGAGCTCGGCTGCTAACCAAAAGATCGGCAGTTTGAACCCACCAGCCGCTCCTTGGAAATCCTTTGGGGAAGTTCTACTCTGTCCTATAGGGTCGCTATGGGTCGGAATTGACTTGAGGGCAACAGGTTTGGTTTTGGGTTTGATGGGATAAGGAATCCACATGGCCAAGTGGTATGGCACCTACACTTTCCTTTCTAGATCATGAGGCCCTGGGATTCCCTATCCAGATGGCCCCAAGCCTGCTTCCGAGGTCTGGGCAGGCCTCATTATTGGGCCTTTCTCCTGAAGACTAACTGTACGTAGGTGTGCACACCCTTAGACCTGAGGGATGACCAGGGGCCTGGCACATCTACATATGTGTGTTTGAGGCATCATGTGGTGTGAGAAGACATGAGGAATGGGAAGACAAAGGAGAAGAAGGGGGCAGGCTCTCCCCATGTCATCATGTTCCAGTGTGGGACTCCAAGGAGCCAAGAATTCTAAATTCAAAATTGGTCTTCCATGTCAACATGAAGTAGAAGAATAGGACATATTCTATTTAACAATTAGTTGGCTTGATTTATAACTTTTAATTACATGTGAATGTATTTGGGATATGGGCCTCCGTCTATAATCTTGCCTCAGACCACACAAATGTTAAGGGCAAATCTATTAAATTTACCTTGTTTTGTAGATTTGACTTTGGAATCTCACAACTATTTTACATAATTATGAAATAAAATAAATTTTTTAGAAGTAATCTCTAATTGTTGAAAGTAAAATGAAACAAATGAACTGAACTGGGTCTTGAATTGGTGGCATAACCATACAGAATGGAACAATTTCAAGTGACTATAAAACACAATAATTTGACTCTACATCCCTCCTTGGACTATATTCTGAGGACAAAAAGAACTGCAAAAAAAATTTTTAAGTTGTATTCAGTAATACCATTGTTGTTAGTAGTATTAAGTATTTTATTCAGATGCTGAAGTGTGTGTATATTGTAGAATAAAGCAAATCAGTTCTCTTGTTGGTATTTGTAGTGCAATGAATCCCTTTTATATGGCCTTTCTAGCCATGGTCTTGTAACTTCCACAAAATGATTGACTGGGACTATGCAAATTGAGAGACTTATGGTCTACTGAGGGGATTGGTCAGTTGGTAGTCCTGCTGGGAAGACCATACCTTGAAATTGACAAGGAGGAGACTTATATAAGGGCCAATCCCACAGCGGTTGAGGGGGACCTCACTACCATCAAGAAGAGTCTGGAGCAGAACACATCCTTTGGACCTGGGCTCCTTGCACTGAGAACTTCCTAGGCCCAGAAGAGAGAGCTACAACACGGAAGACCATGAGAGATAGCAGCGATGGGCTTGCCAGCCCATGGAGCGAGAGATGAGCGTCTTCAGGCAGGAGGCTTGCCAGTGGAATTTTAGAGTGGTAACACTTGCCCTGCAGGGCAGAGGCCTGAATGTGCCCTGTGCAGGAGCTGCATGCTGCCCCCTACCCCCTACCCTGCGGCAGCTTGGGCCCAGGTAGCACAGTGGCAAGAGAGCCCTGCAGGCCCGGGTAGTGCGGAAGGAGCTGACAGCAGAAGCCAGAGAGGCCCAGTGGCAAAGCAGAGGCCTCGGGAGCTATGCAGGCCCCCCAAGCAATGTAGCAGTAGCCAGAGGCAGTGGTGATGTGAAGAGAGCATCTGACATCTGATCTGAACCACAGTGTGCCTGCCCAGTGACATAAAAATGGATGTGGTAATATGGGGAGGAGTAAGAGGTTCTCCTTTTGAGAATCTGTTATTATTGTTTACTGTTGCTTTCTATAAACAATAACGGCTTTCACTTTGCTATGAGTTGGAATCGACTAGATGGCAATGGGTTTGGTTTGGTATTGGCTTCACTTTGCCAATACTGTGTAAGTGTCTGTGTGTCCAGTTTGATCACAGATGAACACATCACCCATAGAATGTCTGATACCAGTGGGTGTACATACCTCATTCCTAGCAATTTTATTGCTGCCTGGAAGTTTAAGGTACACCCTGTCAACATGTGCAATGCAGATAGACATATAGGCATACAGTGCTGTTGGCATGGGAGAAAGGAGGTACAGATGTACAATTAATGAGGTTAAATAAAAATCTGTTCTGAAAATGAATTGGCAGTTTTAGTATGAACTTATTTTGTATTTTATCTTTATAAAGAAAAGTATGTCATTATCTTGTCCATCAAAACGACCTAGAAACAAAAATGTTCTGCATCCCACTTTGGTGAGTGATGCCTGGAGTCTTAAAAGCTTCTGAGCGGCCATCTAAGATGCATCAATTAGTCCCAACCCACTAGGAGCAAAAGAGAATGAAGAACACCAAAGACACAAGAGACTAAAGGTCCACAAAAACCAGAGACTCCATCAGCCTGAGACCAGAAGAACCAGAAGGTGCCCGGCTATCACCAATGACCACCCTGACAGGGAACATAACAGAGAATCCAGGACGGAGTGGGAGAAAAGTGCGGAGCAGAGCTCAAATTCACGTAAAAAGACTAGACTTAATGCTCTGACAGAGACTAGAGGAACCCCCGAAACTATGGCCCCTGGACGCTCTGTTAACCCAGAACTAAAACCATTCCCAAAGCCCAATCTTCAGACAAAGATTAGACAGGACTGTAAAACAAAAAACAATACACATGAGGAGTGTGCTTCTTAGTTCAATCAGATACACGAGGCCAAAGGGGCAGCTCCTGTACAGAGGCAGGATGAGAAGGCAGAAAGAGATAGGGGCTGGTTGAATGGACACAGGGAACCCAGGGTGGAAAGAGGGAGTGTGCTGTCACATTGTGGGGATTGCAACTAATGCAACAAACTAATATGTGTATAAATTTTTGTATGAGAAATTAACTTGAGCTGTAAATTTTCACCTAGAGCACAATTAAAAAAAAAAAAAAGACCTAGAAATAATAACTAACTCAATAACAATGAACACTCATAGTACCCAGATTGGAGTCTCTAAATATCTAAAACCATTTCCCACCAAAAGGAACCAGGGCTGACTCCAGGTTTGGGGCAGGATATATTCTGTCATACTAGAAAGACTAGAAGTTATCAAAGAGGCTGACATCATGTCAAAAGGACTCAGGAACCAAACAGAAGACAATTTGAGCATCAATGAGAATAAAAATGATAGTTTAAAAAAAAAGGACTCTTATTTTCTACCTAATAATTATTTTGAAAACTGATGAATAAACGGAAAGAGTCAAGCATTTTTCCTGTTTTCCCTATATGAACTATATCTCAGGGTAAGCAAATAATTGTGCAATTAGATACCACCATTTTGCAACCCTATTAGATCTATCTAGACAATGATCATTAGTAGCTACAAATTCTTAACTTTCCATGCAGGAGATCCAGGTTCAATTTCTGGCCAACGTCCCTCATGCGCAGCCACTACCCGTCCATCAATGGAAGCTTGCGTGTTGCTATGATGCTGAACAGGTTTCAGTGGAGCTTCCAGACTAAGGTGTACTAGGTAGAAACACCTCGAGTTATACTTCTGAAAATCAGTCAATGAAAACCCTATGGATCAAAATGGTCCGATCCACAACCCATCATGGGGATGGCGTAGGACCGAGCAGCATTTCCTTCTGTTGTACAGGAGGTCACCATGAGTCAGGGGCTGACTTGACAGCAGCCAACAACAACAGCAACATCACAGAAAGAGAGGTAGCCAGATACTCTGTGTGCCTCGTGATGGAGGCACACAGCGCCAATAATGAAACATTTTTACCAAAAAATCCAAAGCCAAATCTGCGTAAGCCTCTAGATCTAACCACCAATGTGTAGGAGCTACAGGACACAGATAAGCAGGCTAAGTGACACCTTGGTGAAGCAATCAGCAAAATCTGGGCTGCAGGAGACTCTACAGAACAAAAAAAATCTGATTTCTTCAACAAATAAATTGCGAACAAAGAATGGGAAAAGAAGCGTGAGTGGAGGAGGAACCTATAGATTAAGAGGAAAAATTTATCCACCAATTGTCTTGAATGGACCTTATTTGGATTCTGATTCAAACAGACAAATAGTACCACTGAGGAAGTTTGAACACTCATCAGATTATGTTATTAAGGAATTATTTTTAATTTTAATGTATGATAATGGTATTGCATAGGTTTTTTTAAAAGAGTCTTTTTCTTTTAGAGATACATATTAAAACATTTACAGATGAAATAAGATTTGCATCAGAATACTTGTGGGGACAGGAGAGGGAGACGTTGTGTAGATAAAACAAGGTTGGCCATGAGTCGGTAATTACTGAAGTTGGGTGAGCAGTACATGGAGGTTCACTATACATTCGAACGTGTTTGAAACCTTCCATAATAAAAAGTTTGAAAAAGATTTACCTATTCTTAATGTGTCTGTCAAGTCTAGCCCTTTGCTGATTTCATGTTTTTCTTCTTAAAAGAGAAGTTAACTCTTGAACAAATCTATAATAATGAGCAGCCGTGCACAGATACAACCACGGTAAGTCTCAGTAAAGGAGAGGGTTTGAGTTTACATTCTCTAAGGGCTTCTCCAAACATGAGAAAATTAAAGGAACCAACAATTCATTTTGTAAGACAACCACGGAACTAATGAATCCAGCTTTGCTAAGGATTAAAACCCAGTGAATGGAAATTAACAGCCTAGATCCAATCCACATTGGATATAATCCAGAGGATAACAAGATTCCCAAGACATCATCAGTAATTCCCAACTTGAAAGAGGAAAACAGGGAGAGAAACAGCTATTATCAATCAAAGACCTACAGTGTGTCAGGCTGGGCTAAGAGCTTTATTTATATAACTATTGAATGTTCACATCTCTCTGTAAGGCAGGTGGCAGTGGCTTCCTTTTACCAAATCAAACCAAACCCATTGCGATCCAGTTGATTCCAAGAACTGCCCATAGGGTTTCCAAGGAGCAGCTGGTGGATTCAAACTGCCAGCCTTTGGGTTAGCAGCTGAACTCTTAACCACTGCGCCACTAGGGTGTGGAAATTAAGGCTCCATGCAGATACATGAGTTTCCCAGGGGCACACAGCTAGTGAGGAGGGTAGGGTTTGAACCCAGGGCAGAGTGACACCAAATCACAGTGATTTAATGAGCTGCAGGGATTTGATGAGTGATTTGTGATTTAACCAGCATGCATTACTTGAGCATCTCCCAGGTTCTCTCGTCTGTGGTAAGAGTTCTGAGTCAGAGAAGAAAAGGGGGCTTAAACCCCTTGATTCCAAGATGATTTTCCCTAAAACAGGACTGCGCAAAAATGGAAGAACTGCCAGCTGGTTTGCATTTTGAGCAGTTTTTTTCACAGCAGCAGTTTCCCATTGGCTCAAGACAGGGAATGCAGAGCTCTGGCGTAAAGAACAGTACTCACAGAAACGAGGGCTTCCAACCAGTTTATTCTGGTTCGAACCCCTGCTGAGAATTTGCATTTCCACCCAAGATATACTGACTCAGAATCTACATTTTAACAAGATCCCTGAGTGATACTTAAGTATAATATATTTTGAAAACAGTGGAGCCCTGGTGGTGCAGTGGTTAAGAGATACAGCTGCTAACCAAAAGGTCAGTGGTTTGAATCCACCAGCCGCTCCTTGGAAACCCTATGGGGCAGTTCTACTCTGTCCTATAGGGTTGCTGTGAGTCAGAATCAACATGACGACAACAAGTTTGGTGGCTCTACTAGTGGCTCTCAGAATTGGTCCCTAACTAGCAGCATTAGCATCAACTGGGAACTTGTTGTTAGGTGCCACTGAGTCAGTTCTGACTCACAGATACACTCTGCACCACAGAACGAAACACTGCCCGGTCCTATGCCATCCTCACAATCATTGTTAGGCTTGAGCCCATTGTTGCAGCCACTGTGTCAATCCATCTCATTGAGGGTCTTCCTCTTTTCCGCTGACCCTATAATTTACCAAGCATGATGCCTTCCAGGGACTGATTCCTCCTGACAACATGTCCAAACTATGTAAGAAGTAGTCTCGCCATCCTTGCTTGTAAGGAGCATTTTGGTTATACTTCTTCCAAAACAGATTTGTTTGTTCTTTTGGCAGTCCATTGTATATTCAATATTCTTCACCAATACCACAATTCAAAGACCTCAATTCTTCTTCAGTCTTCCTTATTCATTGTCCAGCTTTCACATGGATACGATGTGATTGAAAACACCATGGCTTCGGTCAGGCGCACCTTAGTCTTCAAGGTGACATCTTTGCTTTTCAACAGTTAAAAGAGGTCTTTTGCAGCAGACTTGCCCAATGCAATGTGCCTTTTGATTTCTTATTTTTTTATTTTTTACTTTTTATTTTGTTGTTCCCCCCCCTTTTATTTTTTCCCATACAAAAATTTATACATACATTGTTATGTGACTCTAATTACTTTCCCCATACTGTGACAGCACACTCCTGCTTTCCACCCCTGATTCCCCATGTCCATTCAATCAGCTCCTGACCCTCTCTGCCTTCCCGTTTCACCTCTGGACAGAAGCTGCCCGTTTAGTCTCTTGAATCTACTTGAGCTAAGAGGCACACTCCTCGCAAGCATCACTTTATGTCCGACAGTCCAGTCCAATCTCTGTCTGAAGTGTTGGCCTCGGAAGTTGTTTTATTTCTGGGCTGATAGAGAATCCAGGGGTCATGCTTTCTGGGGTTTCTCCAGTCTCAGGCAGACCATTAAGTCTGGTCTTCTTACTAGAATTTGAGTTCTGCACCCCACCTTTCTCCTGCTCCATCTGGGACTCTCTGTTGTATTCCCTGTCGGGGCTGTCATTGGTGGTAGCCGGGCACCATCTAGTTCTTCTGGTCTCAGGCTGATGAAGTCTCTGGTTATGTGGCCCTTTCTGTCTCTTGGGCTAATACTTTCCTTGTGTCTTTGGTGTTCTTCATTCTCCTTTACTCCAGGTGGTTGGGACAAATGACGCATCTTAGATGGCTGCTTGCAAGCTTTTAAGACACCAGACACCACTCACCAAAGTAGGATGCAGAACATTTTCTCAATAAGCTTCATTATGCCAATTGACCTAGCTGTCCCCTGAAAGCATGGTCCACAGATTCCTACCCCTGCTACTCTGTCCCTCAAAGTGTTTGATTGTATTCAGGAAACTTCTTAGCTTTGGTTTAGCTCAGTTGTACTGACTTCCCCTGTAGTGTGTGTTGTCCTTCCCTTTGCCTAATTCTTATCTATTATCTAGTTAGTAAATAACCCTCACCCTCCCTTCCCACCCTCGTAACTATCAAAGAATGTTTTCTTCTGTGTTTAAACGTTTTCTTGAGTTTTTATAATAGTGGTCTTATACAATATTTGTCCTTCTGTGACTGACTAAATTCACTCAGCATAATGCCCTCCAGCTTCCTCCATGTTATAAGATGTTTCATGGCTTCATCGTTGTTCTTTATCATTGCATAGTATTCCATTGTGTAGATACACCATAATTTGTTTATCCATTCGTCTGTTGTTGGGCACCTAGGTTGTTTCCATCTTTTTGCTATTGGGAACAGTGCTGCAATGAACATGGGTGTGCATCTATCTAACTGTGTGACAGTTCTTATTTCTCTAGGATATATTCCAAGGAGCAGGATAGCTGGATCGTATGGTACTTCTATTTCTGGCTTTTTAAGGAAGCGCCAAATCGATTTCCAAAGTGGTTGTATCATTTTACATTCCCACCAACAGTGTTATAAGTGTTCCAGTCTCTCCACAACCTCTCCAGAATTTATTATTTTGTGTTTTTTGGATTAATGCTAGCCTTGTTGGGGTGAGATGATATCTCATTGTAGTTTTGATCTGCATTTCTCTAATGGC
>NW_004444003.1:6040501-6041606 GCF_000243295.1 Trichechus manatus latirostris
TTGAGTCTACTTATCCATGAGCAAGGTATGTTTTTCCACTTATGCAGGTCTCTTTTGGTTTCTTGCAGTAGTGTCTTGTAGTTTTCATTGTAGAGGAGATCTTTTATGTCCCTGGTTAGATTTATTCCTAAGTATTTTATCTTCTTGGGGGCTATTGTAAATGGTATTTGTTTGGTGATTTCCCCTTCAAAGTTCTCTTTGTTGGTGTAAAGGAATCCAACTGATTTTTTATGTTTATCTTATATCTTGAAACTTTGCTGAAATCTTCTATTAGTTCCAGTAGTTTTCTTGTGGATTCATTGGGGATTTTTCTGTGTATAAGATCATATCATCTGCAAATAGAAATACTTTGATTTCTTCCCTACCAATTTGGATGTGCTTTATTTCTTTTTCTAGCTTAATTGCTCTGGCTACGTCCTCCAGCACAATGTTGAATAAGAGTGGTGATAACGGGCATCCTTGTCTGGTTCCCGTTCTCAAGGGAATGCTTTGAAAGTCTCTCTATTTAGGATGATATTGGCTGTTGGCTTTGTATAAATGCCTTAATTGTATTGAGGAATTTCCGTTAAGAGTTTTCATCATGAATGGGTGTTGGACTTTGTCAAACGCCTTTCTGCATCGATTGATAAGATCATGTAGTTCTTGTTTTTTGTTTTATTTATGTGATGGATTACATTGATTGTTTTTCTCATGTTGAACCATCCCTGCAAACCTGGTATAAATCCCACTTGATCATGCTGAATTATTTTTTTGATATGTTGCTGAATTCTATTGGCTAAAGTTTTGTTGAGGATTTTTGTGCCAATGTTCATGAGGGATATTGGTCTGTAATTTTCTTTTTTTTTTGTGGTGTCTTTACCTGGTTTTGGTATCAGGGTTATGCTGGCTTCATAGAATGAGTTTGGGAGTATTCCATCGTTTTCTATGCTCTGAAATACCTTTAATAGTAGTGGTGTTAACTCTCCTCTGAAAGTTTGGTAGAATTCTCCGGTGAAGCCATCCGGGCCAGGGCTTTTTTTTTGTTGGGAGTTTTCTAATTACCTTTTCAGTCTCTTCTGTTGTGGGTTTATTTAGTTGTTCTACCTCTGTTTGTGTTAGTTTAGGT
>NW_004444003.1:6043502-6055275 GCF_000243295.1 Trichechus manatus latirostris
GCTCTTAAAATTCTCTCTTTATCTTTGGTTTTGGCAAGTTTGATTATAATATGTCTTGGTGACTTTCTTTTGGGATCTATCTTATGTGGGGTTCAATGAGCATCTTGGATATCTTGTCATCTTTCATGATATCAGGGAAGTTTTCTGCCAATAAATCTTCAAGGATTCTCTTGGTATTTTCTATTATCCCTTCCTGTTCTGGTACTCCAATTGCTCGTAGGTTGTTCGTATTGATAGAGTCCCACATAATTCTTAGGGTTTCTTCTTTTTTTTAAAAAAATCCTTTTATCTGATTTTTCCTCAAGTAAGTTGGCGTCAAGTGCTTTATCTTCAGTCTCACTAATTCTGACTTCTATTGCCTCAATTCTTCTCCTATGACTTTCTGTTGAGCTGTCTAATTCTGAAATTTTATTGTTAATCCTCTGGATTTCTGATTGCTGTCTCTCTAGGGATTCTTGCATCCAGTTAAATTTGTCATTATGCTCTTCTCTGATCTTTTCAATTTCCTCTATTGCGTGTTCTATGTTTTGTTTAATTTCCTTCCTAATTTCTTGAAGGGTTCTATATATTAATCTTTCATATTCTGCCTCCAGTAATTCCAAGAAATTTTCCCAAATTTCTAGATTCTCTATTTTAAGAGCTTGCTGAAGCCATCATGGATTACCTCTTTATGTGATTTGATATTGACTGTTGTCTCCAAGTCATCAATAAGTTATTATATTTATTTATTTTGTGTTTGCTTACTGTGTTCTAGCTTCTTGTTTTGTTTTGATATGCCCAAATAACCTTCCCGTATGAGCTACTTTGATTATTGGCACCTTTGAAACTCTAATGTCCTGTCACCAGGTCATTAGATCTGTTACTAGGTATGTGAGCTCAGGAGTCTGCCCACTCTTCCTGTATGGATTCAGCTCAGGTGCCCAGGTAGATAGCTACCAAGTGTGTGGTGTAGGCTCTCACTTACAGTCCTAGACAGGCATGGGTGATTGGAGTAGGCACAGGCATCTGGCTGCAACAGGGGGACACACTCTGAGCAAGGCAGGGGGCTGATGGCCACCCCCAAGTGTCCAGGAAGAAGGTATGTCCCTGTTCCCTAGGGCCCGTAGGTTGGTGGGTTTTTTAGCTGGACTGTGAGCACCCAGTGCTGTTGGTTGTAAAGACTGGCGGGCACCTCTTATTCATGGGCCCCTGTTGCAAGTGGCTAGGTGGTGGGGGTGGAGCCACCAGTCCTCAGGCCCCTGATGTGGGTAGGTGAAGACCCTGCTTAATGGGCAGAGCAGTGTCAAATGTCAAGAACCTGCCACTTCACTGCTGAAATAGTTGAAGATAGATTTCTGGTATTTACCCTGTTGTACTGCTGAAATGAGGGCCAACGCTGTTGAGATGGGCCCACACAAGTCTATGCAGGGGGAAAGGCACTCAAAGTCCGTGGATCCCTTATGCCTGTGCCTAGGCAAAGGAGCTGTGCCTACCCTGAGTTTCTGGCTTAGGGGACCCAGCAGTTTATTTTTTCCCCTGTTTGTTAATTTGTTCACTCTCCAAGGCCAGGAGAATGGCTCAGGGCGTGTGACGGATTCTACATCCAGCCCAGGGGACTCGGCAATTGCTGAAGCCAGTCTGGGACCCAGTGCAGAGCAGGGAGGGGGGAGATAAATGAGAGTGAGGTTTTCCCTAAGGGGGGTGTTTTTGATCCGCATGGTAAGCCATACGCAGGTACTTTTCTTTCCCCAGTGAGGGCTGCTTCTCACTGGTTCTGGGTGTTCGTGTAGACTCTCTGGCACTTGGTCTCTCCTTGTGCGGAAAATGTGCCTCCCGAGCACTGCCACTTGCCTGCCTCACCGCTCACCCACGAGCTGCTCAGGTCTGAAGGGCTCTGGCTTTCTCTGGGTTAAGTCTGGCAACTCCTCGCTGCTTCCTAACCATCTCTCCCTCCCCCTGCCATTCAGTCCAGTTCCTCAACTCTGTCTTTGATGTTCAGGACTCCCAGATTGCCATATATAATCGAATCACTTTTTTTCTCAGGTCTTTGTTGTAAGAGGGTCCACCGGAAGCATCTGACTACTCCGCCATCTTTGCCCTGTTCCGCCTTTTGATTTCTTGACTGCTGCTTGCATGAGTGTTGATTGTGGATTCAAGTAAAATGAAATCCTTGACAACTTCAGTCTTTTCTCCATTTATCATGATATTGCTTATTGGTCCAACTGTGAGGATTTTTGTTTTCTTTATGTTTAGGGAACTTGTTAGAAAAGCAAATTCTCAGCAGGGGTTTGAACCAGTTCAAAGCCCTGTCAGAAACCTACACAGTGATCTTGGTGAGCTAAGTTCTTGGTGGCTATAGAACTTGTCTTTTTTTAAATAGTTTATTAGTGGTTTATTAGTGGTTACCAGGAGCAAGAGGAGGAAGAAGGGGAGGGGTTGTTATTACTTACAGAGCAGTGAGTTTCAGTTTACGGTGATGGAAAAATCTCATTGATTAAGCATAGGGTTGCACAACTGACTGATGTAATTACTGTCAATAAGTTGTATGCCTGTAAAAAGATGAACTGGCAAAAATTGTGTGATAGATATATTTACAACAACAACAAAAACAGCACCTGCTGAGGCTGCGTATGTACAACCAAACACCTCATGAGATTTGGTTTCTTTTCTTTTTTTTTTTTTTGGAACACTTCAATCATCTGGGGAGTTTTTAAAAACTCCTGAGGCCCTGATCAATTCAGGGAGCAGTATCTGAGCAATCATAGGTTTTTCATTTCAATTTTTTTTTTAACTGTACTTTAGATGAAGGTTTGCAAATAAATTAGCTTCTCATTAAATAGACCTTGTCTTTTTAACAGCTCTGTAATTTACAAAGAGCTCTAGCAATGATTATTTCATCTAAGTCTCATGACCACTCCATGAATTAGGACAACTGTTGTTATACCCATTTTTCAGAGGAGAAAGCTGAGGTCGGGAAGGTAAATGACTTGTCCAAGATTACAAAAAGTGTTAGAGATGGAGAAAAGGTGAGAATTCAGATCTCTTGACTCCTAGTTCAGTGCTGGCGTCATGGCAACATGCCCTCCCTTAATACCAGGCATTCCCAATGTATTGGTTAGGTACATGCTAAACTTCTGCAACAAAGAGACCCCCAGCCACTTCTGCTCACAGTCCATTTGCCACAATTCAGCCACATGGTCACACCTAAGTGCAGGGGAGTCTGGGAAGTGTTGTTTCTAACTGGGAAGTCATGTGCCCAGCTAAAATTCAAGGGGTTCTATTACTAAAAAGAAGAAGGGACAACTAGATCCTGGGGCACAATTAACTGTCTGCCATACCTGGCCTGTCCTTGGGATTAGAGGCTCACCCCAGCGGACCTTTCCTTAAACCTGTGTTGTTTGGAAAATAGACATTCTCTGTGCCTTAGAATCCCATCCTGCAGCTCATGATTTAAGGCAGAGTAGGTGTAAGGGCCTAATTAGAGTGAGTGTCCCTTCTTCAAGTTGGCCATTCTAAACAAGAATCCCAACTGCACTGATAATGATAATGATAATGATGATAATAAACAGCTACCATTTATTGAACATACATTTTGTGCTAGTTAATCTTTAAAGAGATTTATATACATTATCTCATTTAATCTTCACAACATCCGACAAGGCAGGCATTAAAATGGCTATTTTCTACATTAGGAGACTGTGCCCAAGACTGTAATTTAGACAGCTTTCACTAACCTTCTAATCCCAAGAGTTCCCATCACAGGTGTCTAGCATAGTCTCCTAAAAGGAAATGAAAATCTGGCCAATCATGGGATGACAAGAACACCCATGAGCATGCTAAGTAACTTTAATTAACTCCGAGTTGCATATAGGATCAGTATGTCTTGGAAACTAGTGATTTCCCAAAAGGGGAGCATGTGCTTCAGAGGGTGGGCAAGAAGATCCATTGGAATACAGAAAGAAAATATTAGAGCTGTCATCTATATTTGTTTTTATCTTATCCTGTAAACATTTCCATTGAGTATATGTTTTATAATATGCACACTATAATCAATACAGTAGTAAGTATATTAATTTATAAATAAACATACACATATGGAAGTGCTTGCTCAAATATTTTTTAACTGATAGGGTGCGTGATCCCAAAAGCTCGGAGACCACTGCTGTCACTTACTACCTCCCCACTCCCAACACTCCTCCCGCTCCTAATGTGGAGGGAGGAGTAGGAGTAGGCAGGTATGCATATTCTCTGGCAACAACATTTTGCACAAAGGTCAGGGTGTGCAATTCTGCCTAACACCCTGCAACAGCTGGAAGGCATACTGGCCCCACCCATCACAGTCAGTGCAATCTTTCTCACAGCCAATCACAATCCCATGCAGAGCTCAAGGAAGGAATAAGCCATTTCCAAGGCTTCCCGCAGGGTCGCCTTTCCAGTGTGCAAAATGTGCCTCCCCAGAGGCCCTTCTCTCTCCTTTCCTTTCTCTCCCTTTGAAGTTTCAGCCCCATCCTGGTGCTAGTCCCATTTGCCCTGGATTCCCAGAGTCTTCAGATTAGAGCACCAGCAAGATCAGTAGATTTCTTTCTTGCTAATGTTAATCCCCCCATAGCATAACTCCCTGTGTTCTGTGTAAGGGTCGTGGTGGGTCCATTACTGCCCTTGCTCTCTGACAAATTTCCCCCTTGTTCAGTTTAGTACTATCTTGGTAAGGGAGCAAGGGCTTCTTTATGCCCTCAAATGCAGAGGGTGTACAAATCCCTTACCTCCTACTCAGTGAGTCTCCCATGTTGTATTGTAAAATCTAAAATTTCATGTGCTGCCTTGACATCTTTGAGCCTCAGACGGCCTCAATGATCTAACTGTGCATTCCCCTGCTCTCACCAGATATGCCCCCCACCCAGCAGGAAAGGCCCTCACCCAGCTAGTTCCCTTATCAACTAGACCAGCTGCACTCCACGTGGTCTTCAAGCTAATGGGTCTCACTTCCCTGGCAGCCTACAGAATTATTCAAGCAAGCCAATCATACCCTCCTGTGGGAACCAGGTGTCACCTCACCCTCTTGTTACTACAAAGGCTGACATCCACAGGGCTCATTATTGCTCAGTGTAACCCCTGTGTGGCCCTATATAGCATGCAGTGAACATGGGTGTCCAGGACAGTGAAAGTATATCAAGTGATGAGCCAATGGAAGCAGCCCATGCTCTGTTCTCTGTTCTTTGGCCCTCCATAAAGAATGCTCACACTGTCATCCCTCTAGACTCTCCTCCCACTCCTGTTTGTTTAATTGTTATCCTTTTTTTTTTTTTTTTCCTGTCCTCTTCCTCTAGGGCCAACCTTATTTTCTTCAAGTAGAAAAACTCTAGCAGGTCTCTTGTCTGCCCATAGTTGGCCTATTCATAGAAAAATTGACTTCCCTCTGGAATGCAGTAGACCATCTCTCCTCAAACCAGAATCAGGATTTTATTGTTTCTGATTTGTGAATGTACATACATGAGGAGTCACACAACAGTATAATCACTAAATTATATTGGGTTACTCATTTTACAGTCCTTATGGAAAGTAAGGCTCCAGGAATTCACAGAATGCCAATCGAGATGTTTTAACAAACAGAAGCAACACTGGAAGTGCTCACTTGTCTATGCCAAGAAATTTAGAAGACAGCTACCTGGCCAACTGACTGGAAGAGATCCATATTTGTGCCCAATCCAAAAAAAGGTGATCCAACAGAATGTGGAAATTATTGAACAATATCATTAATATCACATGCAAGGAAAATTTTCCTGAAGATCATTCAAAAACGGTTGCAGCAGGGAACTTCCAGAAATTCAAGCTGGATTCAGAAGAGGACATGGAACCAGGGATATCACTGCTGATGTCAGATGGATCTTGGCTGAAAGGAGAGAATATCAGAAAGATATTTACCTGTGTTTTATTGACTATGCAAAGGCATTCGACTGTGTGGATGATAACAAATTATAGGTAACAATGCAAAGAATGGGAATTCCAGAACACTTAATTGTACATAGACCAAGACACAGTCGTTTGAACAGAACAAGGGGATACTGAGTGGTTTCAAATCAGAAAAGGTGTGCATCAGGGTTGCATCTTTTCACCATACTTATTCAATCTGTATGCTGAGCAAATAATCTCAGAAACTGGACTATATGAAGAAGAACACGACATCAGGATTGGTGGAAGACTCATTAAAAACCTGTGTTATGCAGATGACACAAACATAATTGCTGAAAGTGAAGAGAACTTGAACCACTTTCTGATGAAGATCGAAGACTACTGCCTTCAGTATGGATTACACCCCAACAAAAATCCTTACAACTGGACCAATAAACAACATCATGATAAATGGAGAAAAGATTGAAGTTGTCAAGGATTTCATTTTACGTGGATCCACAATCAACGCTCATGGAAGCAGCAGTCAAGGAATCAAAGTACATATTGCACTGGACAAATATGCTGCAAAAAGACCTCCTTAAAGTGTTCAAAAGCAAAGATGTTACTTTGAGGACTAAGGTGCATGTGATGGCTAAGATTGTATATCAACTTAGCTAGGCCATTATTCTCAGTGTTTCAGCAGTTGTATAATGTTGTGATCACCCCCATGATGGAATCTGCTGAGTGGTACTGGCGGAGGCGAGGCCTGTGGCAGCTCACTGCCCGCTCAGTTTCATCTCTCTGCCTTCCACCGGTTACTTTCTGCCTGCTCGCCTTGGCGAGGTTTTTTGGCTTGTTCCAGATTCAGCAGCTGCCTCTTGTTGTCTCACCTCCGGTTCTTGGGACTTGAGCTAGCAGCTTACCTGTTGATCTTGGAATTTGTCGAACTTCTCAGCCTGAGAGCAAGAGTCCAGTTCCCCGACCTGCTGATCTTGGGTTTGCCAGCCCCTGCAGCTATGTGAATCCGGAGAAATCTTGCCATCTTGTCTGCGGATCTTGGAATTCATTGACCTTCACAGCCTGTGAGCAGGAGCCCCTCTCTGACCTGCCAACCTTGGGTTCACCAGCTTCGGTGGCTCTGTGAATTAGGAGAGGCCTCTACCCTGATCCATGGACTTGGGACGTTTTAGCCTCTACAATTGTGTGAGCTATTTCCTTGATATAAATCTCTCTATATGTATATTTATATGCTTTACTGGTTTTTCTTCTCTAGAGAACCCAGACTAAGACAATTACCTTTTACTGATTGATTCTGCAGTTTGCTTTTTTCACTGAATATATCATGAAGAGTTTCTCAAGGCATTCAATAGGCTTCTAAAACATAATTTTTAATTATTTTGTATTATTCTACCTTGTGGGTAAATACCACAATTTGTTGTCCAGTGGCCAGTTATCAATTTATTGCTCATCAGCTCCAAGTTCACCCTTCAGTATCTGCACTGTGGTAATAGCTGGACCCTTCAAGCATTTCTCCTTTACAGTGAATGCCATACTGAGTTTTGTCAGTAGAGGCCATGAGAGGGATATGGCGGGAGAATGGAGGCATGTCCCTCACTCCATTGTGCTCTGTTTTGCTTCTTTTTTTTTTTTTTCCTATTGCATGGTCTGTCAGTGGTACATGTGTGAAGGGACAAACAGTGGTGGTTTGGCCTAGGACGCAGGGGACCTCAGAGCCCTGGCCCAGCCCTGTGTAGCCTCCCAGTACAAACACCAGTGTGCTCCAGGCCTCATGCCAGCAGCAGTGACCCAACTCCCTCTGTGTGCCCACCCACACACCTCTGCTCACCTGTGCCCTGGAGGGTTCTTTCCTGTTACCCAGTGATGTGGACCCACTCTAGCCTAGTAAACACCTAACCCAGCAAATGTCTGTGCCATCTGGTGAACTGCAAACACAGGCTTCTTCAATGATTAGAGTTCTTTCTGTCTTATACTTACTTTCCTATCATTGCTTAATAATTCTTTATAATTTCTCCATTCCAATTACTGTGTGGTTTCTGTCTCCTCATTTGACCTAGACTAATGCACCAAAGAAGGATAGTGTTTTAAACATAATTTTTGCATATTTAAATTTTGAGTTGCATGAAAGAAAAGCATATTCAAACAGAAAATATCTACTGAGCAGCTAAGATTAGGTCAGAGTAATAATAACGTTTATTTAACACTTTTTAGGTGAATTAACTCATTTAAACTTCACACACCAGCCCCAAGAGCACCATTAGGACCCCTTTGACAGATGAATCACCTGGAGCACAGAGAAGTTAAGTAACTGCCAAGATCGCACAGTTGGTAAGAAATGGTGCCTTGTGGATTCACACCATCTCTAACCACTGCTCATGTTGCCTCAACGAGATGGGATAAATATTTCATTTATTCTCCCAAACCATTTCCAAACATGATTCCCAAGTCGTTTCTTCATCAGTGATTGTTGGAATTCTGTGCTGTAACACAGATGTGGAGGAGAAAAGAATATTCAAGGTGGAGAAAATGAATGTCTCAGAGAATTTAGAAATAGGGCCCATGAGGAACAATTAGAGCAGTTGAGAATATTGAGTCTGGAAAGTTCTGTTTGGCATGTTTATCAATTCTACCAGACAAAGGGGCCCTCCCTAAAGAGATGCAAAGAGAGACTGAGGACAGCCCAAGTCTGTAAAAGACAGGGACCCTGTATCCTAACTTATTAAGGACAGTCCTGATTTTATATTATTCCATTACTTTCCATGTTGTTGTTGTTGTTAGGTGCCATCAAGTTGGTTATGGCTCATAGTGACCCCATGTACAACATAATGAAACATTGCCCAATCCTGCAAACATCCTCACAGTCATTGCTATTTGAGCCCATTGTTGCAGCCACTGTGTCAATCAATCTCGTTCAGGGTCTTTCTCCTTTTCGCTGACCTTCTACTTTAACAAGCATGATGCCCTTCTCTAGAGACTGGTCCCTTCTGATAACATGTCCAAAGTACATGAGATGAGGTCTCTCCATCTTTGCTTCTAAGGAGCACTCTGGCTGTACTTCTTCCAAGACAGATTTGTTTGTTCTTCTGGCAGTCCATGTTATATTCAATATTCTTCACCAAGACCGTAATTCAAAGGCATCAGTTCTTCTTCAGTCTTCCTTATTCATTGTCCAGCTTTCACATGCATATGACGTGATTGAAAATATCATAGCTTGGGTCAGGCACACTGTCATGGATTAAATTATGTCCCCCCAAAAATGTGTGTATCAGTTTGGCTGGACCATGATTCCTGGTATTACGTGATTTTTCCTATATGTTGTAAATCTTGCCTCTATGATATTAATGAGGGAAGATGGGTGGCAGTTGTTTTAGTAAGGCAGGACTCAATCTACAAGATTGGATTGTATCCTGAGGCAATCTCTTGATATATAAAAGAGAGAAGTGAGCAGAGAGACAGGAGGACCTCGTATCATCAAGAAAGCAGTGCAGGGAGCGGAGCGCGTCCTTTGGACTGGGGTCCCTGCACCCAGTCCGGGGGAACACTGAAGAGAAGTCCAATAGGGAGAGAAAGCCTATCCTGGAGCTGCCACCCTGAATTTAGACTTTTAGCCTACTTTACCGTGAAGAAATAAATTTCTCTTTGTTAAAACCATCCACTTGTGGTATTTCTGTTGGAGCAGCACTAGATGACTAAGACAGTAATCCTAATTTTACTTTAAAAAAAGCAAAGTTTTTCCTATTAAAAAATAGATTCTGAAATGTATTCTCCTTCCTCCCACTGCCTGTCAGCCTCCTTTCCATTGTTTCCCCCTTATTTGGTAAAAGCGAGACAGTGAGGTAAAGGTTAGGGAGGTGTAGTCACCTTATGTATTAGAGAACTGATGATGTTGACCCATTTCCTGTCATCTGCCTCATCCCTTACCCAGGAGGAGTTGAGGGGAATTGCAGGGAAATTATTATTAGTTACATAGAATCACAACTAATAAATACTAAGCTGCCATTTTCCCTCTCCTTCCTCTCTGTTAAAGTTTCCCTAGTGACATTGGATTGGCTTTTCCTCAGGCCTAGGAGAATGGAAAGGATTTGTACACTGGATTAGGGAAGGCCATGGGAAAATATAACTCCCTTTATTTCACAGATCAACATATATCAGTGTTATTCTCTGTGGGGGGAAAAAAAATTGTCCCCAGGTTCACAAGGCTGGTTAAATAATGTTTAACAGGTTTCTTTGCTGCTGAATTCTTCAGGGTCCTTGTGTGGGTTGTGAAATTCGACATGGTCTGCAGCATGTCCCACCTTCTATTTTAATTGATTAATTTGTTTTCTGTTTGTTTTGTGGAACACCCTACTGTAGCAACCCATGACCTGAGGAACATGACCTGAGTTTGGAAAATGCTGCATAGAAAGATATAAAGTATGTCTATAAATAAACATTCTTAAAATATTTATATTAATATGTCCTTGATCTTATTGCATCTTTTCTTATATTAGTGATTGATTTCTGTTAACAAACAGAAGTATTTTCTCATAAAATATTATCGCACACATGTACACACACACACACACACACATATATGTTGTTGTTAGCCACTGTCAAGTCAGCCCCTGACTTGTGGCAACCCCATGTGTTAGAGAGTAGAACTGCTCCATAGCATTTTCTTGGCTGTAATCTTTATGGAAGCAGATCATCGAGCTTTTCTTCTGCAGCACTGCTGGTTGGGTTTGAACTGCCAACCTTTTTGTTGGTAGCTGAGAGCAAACTTTTTGTGACACTCAGGGACTATGTATAAACAAGGCTCCAGGAATCGACCGAATACCAATTGAGATGTTTCAACAAATGGATACAACGCTGGAAGTGCTCACTCATCCATGCCAAGAAATTTGGAAGACAGCTACCTGACCAACAGACTGGAAGAGATCCATATTTATGCCTGTTCCCAAGAAAAGTGATCCAACTGAATCTGGAAATTATCAAACAATATCATTAATATCACACACAAGTAAAATTTTGCTGAAGATCATTCAAAAGTGGCTGCAGTAGTATATCATCAGGGAACTGCCAGAAATTCAAGCCAGATTCAGAAGAGGACGTGGAATGAGGGATATCATTGCTGACGTGAGATGAGTCTTGGCTGAAAGCAGAGAATACCAGAAAAATGTTCACGTGTGTTTTATTGACTACGCAAAGGCATTTAACTGTGTGGATCATAACAAATTATGGATAACATTGCAAAGAATGGGAATTCCAGAACACTTAACTGTGCTCATGAGGAAACTGTACATAGACCAAGATGCAGTCATTTGAACAAAACAAGGGGATACTGCGTACTTTAAAGTCAGGAAAGATGTGCGTCGGGGTGTATCCTTTCACCATACTTATTCAATCTGTATGCTGAGCAAATAATCCGAGAAACTGAACTCTATGATGAAGAACAGGGCATCAAGATTGGAGGAAGACTCATTAACAACCTGCATTATGCTGATGACACAGGCTTGCTTGCTGAAAGTGAAGAGGACTTGAAGCACTTACTGATGAAGATCAAAGGCCACAGCCTTCAGTATGGATTACACCTCAACATAAAAAAAACAAAAATCCTCACAACTGGACCAATAAGCAACATCCTGACAAATGGAGAAAAGATTGAAATTGTCAAGGATTTCATTTTACTTGGACCCACAATCAACACCCATGGAAGCAGCAGTCGAGAAATCAAAAGACACTTTCCATTGGGCCAATCTGCTGCAAAAGACCTCTTTAAGGATCCGGCAAAACGGCGCTCTAGGCGGAAGCACCACACCGTCCCTCCACAGCAAAGATCCGAAAAACTAAGCCAAACAGAGAATACAACAATCCTGAAACCCTAAAACATCAAATGAAGAGATAAAGA
>NW_004444003.1:6063603-6110073 GCF_000243295.1 Trichechus manatus latirostris
GGCACCTAACAACATATATATATATATATATGTATGTATATATACATATATGTATGTATATATGTGTGTACCTATGTGTATATTAAAAATTAAAGAATGTTTTTTTTTCTCATTCAAAAATTTATACACGAATTGTTTGGTGACATTGGTTGCAATCGTCACAATGTGTCAACACTCTCCTCTTTTCCCTTTACACCCCTGGTTTCCCATATCCATTCATCCAGTGTTCCTGTCCGTTCCTGCCTTCCCATCTTTGCTTTTGGGTAAGTGTTGCCCATTTGGTATCGTATATTTGACTGAACTAAGAAATACATTCCTCACATGTGTTACTGTCTAATATTTGGTTGAAAGGTGGACTTTGGAAGTGGCTTCAGTTCTGTGTTAGCAGGGTGTTCATGGGCCATGGTCTTGGGTGTTCCTCCAGTCTCTGTTAGACCAGTTAGTCTGGCATTTTTTTGTGAATTTGAATTTTGTTCTACCTTTTTTCGCATTCTGTCTTGGACCCTCTCTTTTGATCCCTGTCAGAGGGGTCGGTGGTGGTAGCTGGGCACCATCTAGTTCTTCTGGGCTTAGGCTGGTGGAGGCTCTGGTTCATGTAGTCCATTAGTCCTTTGGACTAATATTTTCCTTGTGTCTTTTGTTTTCTTCATTCTCCTTTGCTCCGGATGGGCTGGGACCAATAGATGTATCTCAGATGTCTGCTCAAAAGCTGTTAAGACTCCCGATGCTACTCACCAAACTAGGATGTAGAACATTTCTTTATAAACTATGTTATGCCAATTGACCTAGATGTCCCTCGAGACCATGGTCCCCAGCCCTCAGCCTCAGTAACGTGGTCCCTCAAAGTGTTTGGAAATGTCTTGGAAGCTTCTTTGATTTGCCTTGGTCAAGCTGTGCTGACTTCCCCTATATAGTGTGTGGTCTTTCCTTCACCAACGTTAACACTTGTCTACTGTCTAGTTAGGGATTTCCCCTCCTCACCCCTCTGCTTTCTCGTAACCATCAAAGGTGGTTTTTTTCCTGTGTGTAAACCTTTTCTTGGGTTTTTACAAT
Organism: Trichechus manatus latirostris; assembly: GCF_000243295.1. Classification (NCBI taxonomy): domain Eukaryota; kingdom Metazoa; phylum Chordata; class Mammalia; order Sirenia; family Trichechidae; genus Trichechus; species Trichechus manatus. The sequence continues at coordinate 6,064,657 of NW_004444003.1, forward strand.
AATGGTTTCATACAGTATTTGTCCTTTTGTGATTGAGTTATAATGCCTTCCAGATTCATCCATGTTATGAGATGTTTCATGGATTCATCATTGTTCTTTGTCAAGAATGTTTAAATCTTTAAGAATGTTTACTTATAGACATCCTTCATATCTTTCTATGCAGCATTTTCCAAACTGTCTTCCTCAGGTCATGTGTTCCAGGAGATGTTGCTACAGTAGGTGTCCCACAAAACAGACAAACCAATTAATTAATTAATTAAAATAGAAGGTGGGACATGCTGCAGACCATGTCAAGATTCACAGCGCAAGAACCCTGTGGAGTCCAGCAGCAAAAAAAACCTGTTAAACATTGTTTAACAACCCTTGTGGACCAGGGAATACTTTTTTTTCCACAGCAAAGAACGCTGATACATGCTGATCTGTGTAATCAAGGGAGTTACATTTTCCCATGTCCTTCCCTGAGCCAGCATACAAATTCTTTCCAGTCCTCCTGGGCCTGAGAAAAGGTCAAAATACACACACACACACACACACACACGTATATATGTACACATATATATATACACATATATATGCATTGAAAAAGATTGGAGGGTTGTACATCATAGAGGAAGCAGTCATCATCTCTGAGAGATGAAATTGTGGATGATTTATTCTGTGTCCAAAATTTCTATGATTATTTATTCCTTTTGTATTAAGAAAATAACTGCGAAATGCCTTCTTTTATTTTTTATTATGGCATTTAAAACAATCTGCCAAGCGCCGCTTGGAAAGAGACCTCAGCACATCACCCTCCATCAAGGTGACTGCACAGGGATGTCTCCAGTGTCAAATTTCTTGATGAGGCAGCAACCACGCAAATGTCAGCTGGGGAAGCCTCCCTGACCTGCTAATGGGCTGTGTCCTGATTCAGCAGGACCTACTTTCCTTTTAAGGGTCACACTTGTGTTTTCTCGGAGGGTGAAGCCCTGACCCTCTTCTGACAATTATTACTTCATGTCAAAAGGCTGCCGGGCTAAGCTGTCCAAATCTGACAGCGGAAGATAGAATAGCCCCCATCAAACTCTGGGCCGCGAGGCTCCAGCTGAGGGTGAAAGGTGTCTACGTTTTCTGTGCAAAGACAGAACAGCGTGATTCCTGCGCTCCCTCCCAGCTAGAAGGCTAAAAGGGACCTCACCAGCCTACAACTCGTCTCTGGTTGGAGCCCAGGCCTCCAGATAGTGGCCCCACCTTGGGGTGACAAGAAAGACTGCCCTGGGCTGCCAGTTGATGATCTTCAAGACAGGTAATCTTAATTTCCTGGAATTTGTTCAAATAGGAAGTAGAAATGGCTTCTCTCTTCTTGTAATGAAAAGCAACCTATTTTAAACCCTGGCTTTCTGCAGGCGGAGAAAGGGAGCAAGAGGGCATCATTTGGTGCCTCCCACCATTTTCTACGGTTGTTTATTACCGACAGCATGCTCTACGCTGCACTTAACCTTCTTGGAAGGGGTAATTCATCTGTGAGGGAAGCAGGGGATCCCTGAGAAAGGCCACAGGGAACAGAGGGCAGCTAATTAGCCAGGGGCTCCCACTTCAGTGGGTCTCCAGGAGAAGGTCACCAGAATGACACGGACAAGCCTGGCACCAGGAAATGGTTCCTCAGGTAGCAGCTGGTATAACTTCCAGGTACATACTTAAAATTACCCAAAAACAGTTGCCATCGAGTGGATTCCAACTCATGGTGACCCCATGTATGTCAGAGTAGAACTGTGCTCCATAGGGTTTTTAATGGCTGATTTTTCAGAAGTAGATTGCCAGACTTTTCTTCCAAGGTGCCTCTGGGTGAACTCGAACCTCCAACCTTTCGGTTAGCAGCTGAACATATTAACCATTTGCCCCATCCAGGACTCCTCAAAAGCACCAGCAATGTTTAATTCTAACCCGTGAGTCCTCCTGCCCTCTGTGTGTGCACACTGGGGGTGGCCGTGGGAAAAAGCAACTGCTTCTCAGCAGTAATAACAGCTGCTCTCTTTTGTGTGTATCGTGTCTGTTTGCATGAGTTTAGAATGAAGACGGCTAGCGATAAACAAAAGGAGCCCTGGTGGTACAACAGTTAAGTGCTTGGCTGCTAACTAAAAGACTGACGGTTCAAACCTACCCAGTGACTCTGTGGGAGAAAGACCTGGTGATCTGTTTCCATAAAGATTACAACCCTGTGAGGCAGTTCTACTCTGCGACACACGGGGTTGCTATGAGTCAGAATCGACTGGACGGCACCCAACAACAACAACGATAACAAAGGAGTCCTTAGGTGGTGCAAACAGTTAAGCACTCAGCTACTAGCTGAAGAAGGTTGACAGTTCAAACACACCCAGAGGTGCCTTGGAAGATAGGCCTGGTGATCTACTTCCGAAATGCCACCGCCTTGAAAACCCTATGGAGCATAATTGTACTCCCTGTCGCTGTGAGTCAGAATCAACTCCATGGCAACTAGCAGCAACAATGGCTAATACTTTTAGAAGACTTACTATATGCCTGAAAGAAGTGCTTTAGAGAGATTATTTCATTTAAATCATTCTCACAACCACGTTTGAACAGTTCCTTTGTGCTGGCATGGTTCTAAGGCTGTGATACAGCAGTGGACAAAAGAGACAAAGTTCCTGTGCTCACGAGGGCCATGTTCTGGTGGGGACGTTTATATTCCAGTGGGTTACATTTAATTTAGAGCAGTAATTTAAGGCTCCCATCAAGTCTACAAGGTAAATGTGAATGTGATTTCATTTACAAACAAGGATCTTGAAGCACCCAAACCAAATCCCGCTGCCGAGTCAATTCCGACTCACAGCAACCCCATAGGGTTTCTGAGGCTGTAAATCTCTACGGAAGCTGACTGCCACATCTTTCTCCTGTGGAGCCGCTGATGGTTTCGAACCACCGACCTTCTAGTTAGCAGTTGATCGCTTTAACCACTGCGCCACCAGGGCTCCTTTCTTGAAGCAGGGAGAGGTTAAATCACTTGCCCACCTTCACAAAGAGCAGGACTTTGAACCAGGTCACCTGACTCCTCCACAGCCCTCCCAGCACAGCCCATCACTCCAGATGCCATCATGCATCTTAGGTGAACTGTCATGGATTGAATTGAATTGAACTGAAGATATGTTAAAGTCCTAACCCCTGGTACCTGTGAGTGTGACCTTGCTTGGAAAACAGGGTCTTTGAAGATGCTACCAGTTAATATGTCATACTGGGGTAGTGTGGGGCCTCATCCCATCTGAATGCTGTCTTTATAAAAGAGGAAAAGAGAACACAGAGAAAAGGCCATGTGAAGATGCATGTACAAGTCCAGGAACGCCGGGGGGTTACCAGAGGCTAGGAGAGAAAAAAAGGATCTTCCCTTCGAGACTTCAGAGAGAGGTGGTCCAGCCAACACCCTGAATTTGGACTTCTAGCCTCCAGAACTGTGAAAGAATAAATTTCTATTCTTTTTGTAAGCCATCCTAATGAGCCCTGATGGCACAATGGTTAAGCAGTTGGCTGCTAACCAAAAGATGGACAGTTTGAACCCACCCAGTGGCTTTGCAGGAGAAAAGACCCGGCAATCTGCTTCTGTAAAGATTGCAGCCTTGGAAACCCCATGGGGTAGTTCTATTCCGTCACATGGGGTCATTATGAGTCAGAACTGACTCGACAACGCAAGCCACCCAGTTGTGGCACTGCGTTACGGCAGCCCCAGGAAGCGAACACAGGTGCTGTGAACTGCGACTCCACCTGCAGACTTCCCACGTGGGTTGTTCAGCTGCATTTTGCCTTCAGTTATCTCATCTTGCCCTTCTGACCTCCAGCATCTACTCATCCCTGTCTGATCCCCAGCATGTTGGATTCTGAGTCAGAATCACCAACCTCTTCAAGAAGTTGGCGCCTGGAGCTTGGAGATGCCCACATGGCAGGAGAGGCTGGACAGGAGGAAAGGAAGTGGCTCCATTAGCGGGGCACTAGGACCCTAGTGTCCTGTACACACCAAAGCCCCTAGGCCCCTGGACACAGAGCATCATGGGCGGGCAACCGGGCCCCTTCCACCCCAACCCCTTCCGCCCTTCATCTCCGGTGGCTTTTTTTCTCTCCAATGCAGCCCTTAAGCTTCTTTGCTCTCCTGTGTATAAAACTACTGGATGCAGGACACCAGCCTCCGTGTGCTATTTGCTCCACTCCTTACTGTCCACCAAGGATAGTCCTGGTGGGAGATGGATACTGTAAGCTGTGCGCCTTCTGAACTTGTCTATTTTCTGCATCCCTCAGGATGCTAATATCATGATTACCAACATCTCCTGCTCATCTTCCTCCAAGACCCTGCCCTCTTCAACCTTCTGTGGTTCAGAAGCAGGTCCAGCATAAACCACACTGAAAAATGTCCAGGAATGGAAGGTCCCATAGAGACAGACAGACCCAAGCCAAGGCCCTGCCCAGCACAGACCCATGTCTCAACCCACTGCATCTTAAGGTCACTTGGGGCTTTAAAAACATTGATGCACAGCCAAACCCCCCACCCCCCAAGTCTGTTGTTTTTTTTAAGCTCCGCAGGTAATTCTATTGGGCAGCTCGGGGTGAGAACCGTTGATTCGCAATCTTGACCACACATTTTAATCGACTAGGGAAAACTGGTGGAGCAATGGTTAAAGCTCTCAGCTGCTAACTGAAAGGTTAGTGGTTCGAGCCCATCCAGCAGCTTCACAGGACAAAGACCTGGCAATCTGCTTCCATGAAGATTTCAGCCTAGGAAACCCTATGGGGCAGTTCTACTCTGTCACATGGGGTGGCTATGAGATGGAATCCACTCGACAGTATACAACCACAGGGAGCTTTAAATATATACTGACGTCTGGGTTCCATCCCTTGAGATTCCAATGTAATTGTCCAGAGTGTGGCCTGGCATCTGGGGTTTCTGACAGCTCCCCAGGCAGTTCTAACATGCAGCTAGGTTGAGAACACTGCATTAGACTGTAAGCCAGGCTGTCAGCTCCCTTAGGCTGGGGATGTCTGCCAGGGCCGATGTATACAATAGGCACAGTGCCTGGGCCCTTGATACTTTTAGGGGCCCCCGAAAACATTTTAATTTCTTTTAAAATCAGAAGGGAAAAAATGAACTTTTAGGATGAAGAAAATGTAATCATATATAATATGATCGTGTATTGTATGAATATGTTCATCTTTATGCCAACACAGTCATAATATGTAATTTTTAATATTTGTTCTGGAGAAAGGGCCTGTGAAGGTCATCACGGGACCCCACTGTCCTCTCTGCTCCCTGCTGTACCCCCAGAAGGCCCTGAGTGAGTGAAGGAAGGGAACCGAGTGGGTTAAATAGCTGTAAGGAAAATCACCTGTGTTATGAAGGGGGGATGCTAGTTGAAGTTTCATGGAACAAATTCGGCTATCAGAGCTTGAAAGATGTGGGAATATCAGGTTGAAAAAAATAAGGAATGGAAGTAAGATTGAGGAGAAACCTACCTAAAACTAATAAAGCACATCTACACTCAGCTACTAACCAAAAGGTTGGCAGTTTAAGTCTACCCAACAGTGCCATGGAAGAAAGGCCTGGTGATCTACTTCTGTAAAGATTACAGTCATTGAAAACCCCATGAAGCACAGTTCTACTCTGACACGCATGGAGTTGCTATGAATTGGAATTGACTCCATGGCACTTGGTTTGGTTTTGGGTTTTGGTATCAGGGTCAGGGAAGAATGTCTCTCTTTGTCTCTCTGTCTCTTTCTCTCTATCTCTCCCTTTCTTTCGTCCTCCCTGTTGGCTTGTCTCTCTGTCTCTTTCTTCTTTTAACAAGAAATACAAGGCTTACCCAATTTGAAACGGGAGAATTTAGGATGGATGCTAGGTAAAACTTCCAGAACCTAGGTGTTACCCAGTACAGGGCTTCTACGGTATGCTGAGCCAGGTGCCCAGGGTGCATAATTTAAGCAGGCACTCCCTTTCACACTCTTGCAAGTGTAGGCTCAGCACCCCAGAGTGCGTGCCCCCTTAGGGTTTGTGCCCTGGTTGCCTCACTTACCCCACACCGTTTCCCAGGGTCAGCGTGGCCTCTCCTGGCCCAGAGATGCTTGAGATGGCAGGTGGCTGTCTTTCTGGAATTCCCTGGGTATAGACTGGTGTGGGAGCAGGGAATGGATGTGGTAACTTTTAAGGTCCATTCCCATGGACAAGAGTAGTCTTCCTGAGAAAGCAAGAGAGGATGCTAGCCTTTGGCTTATTCAAAAATAATAGAGATTAAAAAGCAAGTCAACTATAAAGAGTCTCCTGGAACCCCAGGGGGAGTGACCTAAACTGACCATTCCGAGCTTGGATTTCTGTGGCTGTCAGTGGACAGAAAAGCTCTAAGTATCCTGCGGTCAGAGCCTCCCCAGGAGGCCTGCCCCAAGAGGCATTGCGCTTTTAAGTGGCTCGGTTGCCCCAGTGGAAAATGCCTGTGTAGGGTGAGCCGTGGGCGGACAGCCTGCATACGTGACTTGCTCTAGAAAGACACACAAAAGAACTTTCTATTTATACTGGCAGGAATAAAGAACACTTCCCACTTTTTTTAGGACACGTGCACCAGCATTTATGGCAATCAAGTGGGTACCAGGGGAGAAACTAAGCCCCAGGGGCGTGCAGGCCTGGGCACGGGGTCTCTGTGAGGGACTCTGGCAGCTGGGGGAAGTTCCAGCTTTTTCGTACCATCAGACACTTTGCTCCTGTGACAAGAGAAGGAGGTGGAGGGGTGGCATTTTCAAGCCACTGTTAGAATGCAACCTGGGGTTTGTGGGCTGTTATTAAATGTTATTATGTGATGACACATGGTGGTTAGCCAAGCTACATCCCTTGGGATGAAGCTCCTCCTGCCCTCAAGCCCACAAAGCCTGCACGTGGGCCTCCCCAGTATTTGAGATCAGTGCAGGGTACATATTAGCATGCTCCAAAGAGCTTCTGGCTGTACCCAGCCAGCCACTTTTAATCAGTAAACACCTGCAACCCAAATGTCTGCCACGAGGATGTCCCCAAGCCCCTCTTTTGTTGGGGGGGGTGGTTGTCAACATTTATTTAACATCCAATAAAACCCTTGAGTTCTCATTTACACTCACTGGTAGGAAGAGAACAGCCCCTCCCACTCATCCCAAGGGCTACTTTCCCCTGGAATTATTTGGGGTTGGCCCATTCTGCTCTGGCATAGTCCGCATTGCAGCCTGCTTCTCTAATGTCCTCGGTACAGAACCACCCCTCCGCCCCTCCTCGCCTCAATTCATGCCTGCCTGCCGCTCCTGGAGCCCAGAGATTTTATGCACTCCCTTGGCCCCCTGAAGCACATCGGCCCAGGGCCTTACTGATCACTTGGGATAACAAAGGTGGATTAAGTGCAGTACTGATGGGCAACAGCTGAAAATGTAGCCATCCCTGTCCTAAAGAGCCGCCGCCAACCCTGGGCTTCCTCCCTGGCCGTCTTCCTCACTGAATTGCTGGTGCTTTATTATGCAGAGTTTCTAACCCTTCTTTGGTTAAACTCGAGTCCTCTTGGTGCTGCCAACAACTGTTAACTGAAAGGTTGGAGGTTCAAGTCCACCCAGAGGCACCTAGAAAGAAAGGCCTGGTGATCTACTTCCAAAAACTCAGCCATTGAAAACCCTATGGAGCAAAGTTCTACTCTGACATACATGGGGTCACCATGAGTCAAAGTTGACTAGGCGGCAACTGGTATATGTATATTGTTGTTACAACATAGATATTCTTGTTGTTAGTTGTGGTAGAGTTAGCTCCGACACATGCACACGTACACACATATATATTTATATATACATATAAATATACAAATATATACATATATACATACACACACACACGCATATATAAAAAAATAAAAAAACAGACCTGTTGCTGTTGAGTTAATTGTGACCCTATCAGACAGAATAGAACTGCGCCAAAGGGTTTCCAAGGCATGTCTGGTGGATTTGAACTGCCGACCTTTTGGTTAGCAGCCAAGCTCTTAACCACTGTGCCACCAGGGCTCAGATATCTATATCTATATATATATATTATATATATATATACATATATATATACACACATATATATATATATATATACACACATATACTCGTGTGTGTGTGAGTGTTAAACTCTTATCTGGGTTATGCCTTCTGGCGGGGGGCTAGGAGGAGGACATTTATTTAAACCTGAAAGGTCCAAGGAAGCCCATCAAATTTGTTTGTTTTTTTCAAAACCAAAGAGCACCTACCTTGGAACTCAATTTTGTCACTCACCTGGAAGGCCCAGGTGTTGTAGCTGGCCTTTGCTCTGAATAGCAGTTCCTTCTGTCCTTTCACACAGTAGTAATTGAGAACTGACTCCGAACTCAGTCCTGAGGTAGGCCCTGTGGGCCCAGTGGGGGGAACCTGTGGGTGGACTGGTGTGTCACCTAACTCTGTGGTGCCTCGCTCGGGGCTGCCCATCCAGTCACTGGGAGCAGAGGCCATTCCTGTAAGAGCTGTGACCCATTGTTCTTATCACTGCTACTCCCTGGGATACTTCTTCCACAGAGAAGTTCTGCTTTGAGTTAATCTTTGTTTTTTGGTCTGGTCACTGAATCTGGACAGGGGAACTTCCTCTAGTCATTCAAGGCTTGTCTCCTTGTTCCAGAGGAGGTCACATTTAGCTTAGAAAACTGAGACCCCAAGGAGACCATCATCTGATCTCTGTGACAATCAGGGTCATCTTGTCCTTACACGTTCTGGCTGAAGTCTCAGGGAGAGGCAGAGCCTCAGGAACTGCAGTGCTTCTGTCTGAGTTAGAGAGACCAGGCTGGGAGGCGTCTCCCTCCAGGGTGTTGGTCCCACATACACAGACACAGACACAGACACACACACACACACACACATACATGTATGCATGCATATGCAGGCAAATGTGCTCACACCAACACACCTGCACACATAGACACGCACATGCACACACGCCCTGCCCCTTACAGTCACGATCACACACATAGATGGGGTGCCCAGGGATCCGTGTGCTGACCAATCCATCTTTAGAGAGAGCAGGTCCTGAAATGTATTCTGTACAGGTTAGTAGGTGTTAGATAAAAATGGCTACAACAGAGTGTAAGTACCCACAGGCTTTCATGGGAAGAGAAAAACATGAGGTATGACTGTGTCAGAGAAACAGAAGGATTTGAGCTGGGTAGGATTTGGATAAACAGAAGGAAAAGTGGGACAATTAAGATCAAGGGAGCAGTGAATTAAAGGTTGGCAAGAGAGTCAGAAACTCAGGTGAGAAAAGACTGGCTGGACTAGAGTGGCAGACGTGTTGGCGAGAATAATCATAAGAAAAGGTGGGGTCAGACTAAAGGGGGTTTAAAAGTTGATGAGTTTGGACAATGGGATGAACATTAGCAGCAATTAATGTGCCTTGAAAACAGAAAGAAGAAAAAGAATGGATATTGACAGTACTTACTAATTTGCCAGATTCTAAGCTGAGTGCTTTACATTTGTTTAATCTTTACCACAATTCTGGAAGGTAAGATATTATTATTCTTATTTTTGGAAATGAGGCAACTGAGGCTCAGAGAGATGCTATAATGATCTTGGAGTTACACAAATCATAACCTATGAAGCCAGTTTTCAAACTCAGGTCTCCCTAGTTCCCAAATTCATGTTTGTTCCCCCTCATCAGACTGCCTCCCAAGAAGAAAAACAGAGCTAAAATTAATTTTAAAAAAGATTTATCTAGTACAGTGAAGACACAGACAGATTGGAGGCTGGGGTCAGGGGACGTGCTATTGAAATAAACAAGAGTGAGATGAATGTACCAGATGAGCCTGGAACATCGTGTCACACGAGAAAGCAAGGAAACCATCAAAGTGGACACGGGAGCCAAAGAAGCTCCTACTGGCTGAAGATGTGGCAATGCAAGCATCAATTAGGATAATAAGTGGAAGAGATTGCAACTGATTAAAATACATCAAAAAATAGGTTGAAATACACAACTTTATAACGATGCTTACAAAAACAACCCTCATTGTTCATTTTGAAGGATGTTAGGGAAGCAATTCCTTATTTGGGAAACTGGTATAAAAGTGCAACAAGTATAGCCAACTGCACAATCTGAGGGTACAATCCCAAGAAGACTGCCCTCACTTCAGACACCAGCCACAAGTTTGGGGGTCCCCAGGTCCACCCTCACTTCAGAACAGCTGGCTGCAAATTTGGGAATCCCCCTGACCAACTTCAGTTTCAACAGTTTGCTAGAATAACTTACAGGATTCAGGAAAACACTATACTTATGATTCCAGTTTTATTATAGTGAAAAGACACAAACCACAACCAGCCAAAGGAAAGGATACATAGGGTGGGGTCTGGAAGGGACCTAAGCGAGGAGCTTCAGGTGGTCTTCTTCCCATGGAGTCATGGATGGCTTTATCTTTTCTTGTCCACGATGTGTGACAATATACACAGAGTATTGCCAACCAGGGAAGCTCACCTGAGCCTTTGATGTCCAGGGTTTTTATTGGGGCACAATAACATACTGCTAGAGTGGCTAACATTTAGTCCCCAGCCCCTCCTGAAGGTCAGGCTAAAAACCTTAGTCTCCAGTTCCTGTGTAGCTCAGAAATGATACAATGTGGCCCAAAACCCCTATCATAAATCACACTGTTAGACTGTCTGATGGACAAAGCCCTTGGGCAAACAAAGACACTCCTATCAGGCTAGAGATTCCAGGGACCTCAGGATCACCTCCCAGTAGCTGAGGGCAAAGGCCAGATCTCTCATTGGGTGATAACGCCACCTTTAATATTTCTTGACAGAAAAAAAAAAATCATACCTGCGTTCGATGAAGTCTCTGGATGTAAATATCAATTTACAGGAAATTCAAGGGACAGAGGAACATATGAAACCACATGTTGGGGATGCAATCAGCAAAATCCAGACTGTGGGATCACTGACAGGATATTTGATAATATAAAGAAATTAACATCAGTTTTAAAAGGAAGGATAATGGTCTTGTGGATAAGTGTTCAGAAAATTCTTATCTTTTAGAGAAACTTCAAAAGTTTAAAAGATGAAATGATATGATGTCTGGGGTAGAGGATGGGGATGTGGGAGGAGGTATGGATGAAACAAGATTGGTCATGAGTTGAGAAGTTTTTGAATTTAGGTGATGAGTACATGATGTTCATTAAATTATCTTCTCTACTTTTGTATATGTTTTAAAATGTCCATCAAGTGAGATGATAATGTTATTGCAGTGAGGATGGAAATGCAGTGCACAAAGGAGGCATTTTTAGGGGGAAAAGATCAATGAGCCAGAGCTGGACACAGGGCGTGAAGGGGAGGAAAGGAGCACAGTTGGATCTCAGCCCCTTGGTTGTCCCCCTTCTCAGTTGCTGCCAGGAATCTGGCCTGGCATGACCCACAATCCTGTTGAGTTGGGGCCCTGACTGCAGACAAGCTCCTCTGCCTTAGGGGAGATGAAAATTGTTCTCAGCCCAGCTGGGAAAATTGTCTGCCAATTCTTAATGATCTGCTCAACACTCCCAGCTCCAATGTCCTCCTCTGTGAAGTCTCCAGATGCCCCTGGAGCAGAAGCAGTCATTCCCTCCTCTGGGCTCCCCAGGCACCTCGAGCCACTTCCTGCCATGACTGCAGGCTGACTTGCATTTTTATGGGTATATTCAGGCCTGCTGTCCCCACTGCTTCATGTGCCCTTGCGGTAGGGACCACAAGCCCAGGGTCTTCTACACAGAGGCCTCCAAGACCTGTCTATTGATAATGAAACTAACTGTTCCCCTCACTTCCTCACAGGTGCGGACAGTCAGGCATTGACTATAAATTGGGACCAGATGGCAGTGGGATGGGAAGACTGGATTGGAAAGTGCATCCTTCATGAGTCTGGGACTTGCCTTCACACATGACCAGGGAGAGGCTCCTCTAGGATCAAGACCCTTAGTTGTTTACATGGTCCTGTGAGCTGCTGGCTTCTGTATCCCTTTCTCTAAGTCAAGCGCATTGAAGACCTAGGACCAAAATGATCCTGCAGGTCCTCCCCATCAGGGCATCCTCTGAGTCCAGTACCCTAAGTTCCTCACACTCTGCTTGGGGTTCAGAGGGCAGCTGGCGGGGGCCAGGGTAGGGTCAAGGAGTTGATGGCTGACCGTTTTGCTCTTCCAACCTTAGGAGAAGTTCTAGCCAGCAGAGAGTGCTGCTCAGGCCAACCAAGTGCACTTGGAGGGAAAGCACCAAGTGAGAAGGCCTGGTTGCCAGAGAGAGCCTCACACCAGATTCTACATCCCCTCTCTGCTCAAATTTGGGGAGCTGAGCTGCTGACGGTGCCATTTTGTACAATTGCTACTGAGACCTTGTGGGCTCCCTGGGAGCGCCAATGTCTTGGACACATTCCAATCTGCCTAATTACATCCTGCCTGCTAAACTCCCTCTGCAGTCTCAATTGGATACTGTTTTCATTGTTTTTTTTTAAATCAGCTTTCACACTGACATCTTCAGACAACACATTACTAGAGTTGTCTCAGAAGGTGGAGACACAGAGAAGAACCCCAGGCATTGCTGATACAGGTTTCGGGGACTCTGGCTATGTCCCACTGCTGATAGAGGGCGAAGACTCCTTTGGAACAGCTGTTAGTGGGTGGGGAGAGGAGGTTCTGGGGACCTCCCTGTCCACTTGTTCTGCTCCAGCTCAGGGCAGAGTTGTCCTCTATCATTGATGGTCACCCTGTGACTCAGGAAAGGATCAGAACAAGTGGGGTATGGTTCTGAATGACAGACACATGGTGTGGGACCAACCAGGCAGTAGCCCACTGGGGTCCACCATGGCCCTGCCCTGGCTGGCTAAGTGACTTTGGACAGGATGCTATGAGTGAACTGGATACCTCTGAGGTCCTTCTAATTTTAACATGATGCCTCTTGGAGTCTTGGAATTGTTTCAATGCTGTAAAATCAGGTGATCTACCTCTAGCTCAACCAGTCGGAGGCAGCTGACTGAGGCTTCTCTCCATGGCAGCCAAATAGGGTAAAATGCTCAGAGCAGGAGCCTCCTACAGGAAGGAAGGACCCAGCGACCATGTGGCCCAATAAGTTCAAACCTTCCACAGCAGCAGGACCCTTCCTTCCAAAATAATCTCTCTTGAAACTCTATTATATAACACAGATAAAAGTGGAGCTTCTTGCATGAAGTCTTTCCTCTTCCCTTAGTTAGCCTCCCCTTTCTTGCTGCCCCTCCCTCGGGGGTATCAAACTGCACAACTCACACAGTGTGTATGGGGCTGTGCAGCCAAGCAACTCGAAACATGTAGGAATCCTCAGAGCACAGCTTGAATCCAATGATCTAGTCTAATCTCCCTCCTTCTGCAAACGGGAAACAGAGGCTCGAGGTCACACAGTTTGTCAGGAGGTTGAGCCATGACCAGAACTTAGCTTTCCTAACAACCTGTGCAAAGTTCTACCTTCAGCACAGCTGGACCACACTGCCGGGGCCTTCTCTCCACCTCCACCAGTGACTCTGAACTCTGCGTGTAGTGGAGATGGGGAACTTCTCACCACCTTCATCAATGCCTCCTGTCTCAAGGTCTTCTGTCCCTGCAGAAGTGTGATTGAGTAAGATGGAGCTGACTGCTGTGGCTGTGGAACTATGGACTTGGGGGGAACTGGACAGCCCAAGGAGCTGGAGGTCAGGAGAGGTAAATCCCCATGTATGTATCACACAACAGTGTGCCCACAGTGAGAAAGATGGCGCATGGATCCAGACACTCCAGAGAATAAACTGGCTCAGCCACAGCAGTTTTCCTGAATGTCCCTGGAGTCCTCCAGGCAGTTCCAACAGCACCTAGGGCTGAAGACAGCTGACTCCTGCTGGCCTAGTTGAGGATGTGGGCTGCAGGCCTGGGGAATCAGTCTCCTAGAAGGCATTTATATTATTTTTCCAGGGCTGAATAACAAAGTCCTACAAACTGGGTGGCTCATAAGAACAGAATTGTGCTGTCTCACAGTTCTGGAGGCTAGGAGTCCAAAATCAGAGTATCAGCCGTGTGGATTCCTTTTGAGGGCTCTGGGGGAGAATCTGTCCCATGTCTCTCTCCTGGCTTCTGGTGACAGCCAGTGATTCTTGGCATTTTTTGGTTTGTAGATGCATCGCTCCAGGTCTTTGCCTCTGACTTCACAGGGCCATCTTCCCTCTGTGTCTCTGTGACTCTTCTCCTCCTTTATAAGGATACCTGTCGTATTGGATTAGGACGCCCTTACTCCAATATGACCTCATGTTAACTGATAACATCTTCAAAGACCTGGTTTCCAAACAAGGTCACATTCACAGGTACTGGGGGTTGGGACTTCAACGTATCTTTTTGGGGGACACAGTTCAATCCATAACAGCATTCTAGTAGTCGTCCCCCAAATATCACTGTACATGTGTTCCTGTATATCAAAAGAGACTGAAAAACTATTCACCAAAATGAAAATAACAACTACTTCGTAGGGTTTGGGAGCCCTGGGAAAGGAACATGTGGAATAAAAGATTAAAAAATGAAGGGAGAGATTAGATGTAGTTCTCCCCCTTCCTATGAATTAGCAATGGGGAGAATAGGAGATTACTTGGTGAGTGATTTGAGTGAGTCCTGAGGAGTTGTCTCCTAAATTATGCCTCTATATAGATGTCCTGTTGAAAATCATCATTAATAATTAAGGTTTGGGGTTATTAAGTATTGTCCTCCTCTTAAATATTTAAATTTAACTCTCAAGTGGGAGTTGCAATGAAGAAAAAGGTTAAAAACGGAAGCTCTGAGGTCAGATTGCCTAGGTTTAAATCATGGGCCTGCTCCATACTTGCAGTGACCTTGGGCAACCTACTCAACTTCTCTGAACCTCAGTTTCCTCATCTGTAAAATGGGACTAATAGCAGTGACAAATCACTGGGCTTTCTTGAGGATGAAATGAAGTAATCTGTGTAAAACCTCACAGTGCCTGGCACAAAGATCCCATTGCAGTCAAGTCGATTTCAACTCACAGAGACCTTATACAATAGAGTAGAACTACCCCATAAGGTTTCCAAGACTGTAATATTTATGGAAGCAAACTGCCATCTCTAACTCGGTGGAGTGGCTGGTGGGTTCAAACCACTGACCTTTCAGTTAGCAGCCGAGCGTTTAACCACCGCACCATCAGGACTCCTCAGCACAGCGAATGTTAGCCTTTTCATAGTATCCTAAATAGATTTATTAATCAATAACTTTCCTCTAAGATGAGTGATGGGGCCCAAGAGATCCTTAAGCCCTTAAGATCCTTAGGTGGAGAGGGTGAGGAGAGGAAGCAGGGCTGGACACAGCAAAGTGTGAGCATGGGTCATGGGGGCCAGGGAGGAGGAGGTAGAAGGATTTGCTGTTTCTCCTTGGTGATGACCTTTTTCCCTGCCTGGAGGACTGTAAGGAGCTTCTCTGGGGGTGGCATAGTAGGAGGAGTTTCTGAGTCACTGGGGCCTCTAGAGCTCCAGTTGTGTCCAGTTGGTTGCCATGGGGATGGCTCTTTCCTGGCCTCATGGCCCCCATCATGTGATGTAGGCCATGGTTGGTAAACTTTTGTGTCCCACTCACAGCCCCACATCCCACACACCCCTTTACCTCTTTTAGGATTGTTTGAGATACTGTTGCTTGCCCCAGTGGCCAGCTATGGGATTCTTGACAATTTGCAGGTTTTGTGATGGATGGGAAGCTTGGGGACGAACACACTTAGATGGGTCATTGCCTTGCTCACAGTCCTCAGCTGGCCCCAAAAAGGCCCTCCCACAGAACAAGCACTAATCAGGGACTGGAATGGAATTTGGTCCAGGAACTTGATGTTTTTCCCTGATATTATTTGCCTGCAGGGAAATGATTCACATCCTGGTGGGTTGGGAAGGCCTCAGAACTGTGAATTCCTTTGTTTCCATTCAATTTAGTATGAGTGATTTTAATGGGAGAGGTTAGGAACAGTTCACCTTATGTGTGCAAAGCACTTGACAACAATTCTTATTTGCAGCAATAACCATTCTGCTGTTGTCTTTTAAGGAAAGATTTACAGTCTGTACACTATTAGGGGGCTGCTCTTAGCTTTCTGCTTGTGGCTGGAATAACCCAGATCCAATTCCTTTTCTTTATTAGATATCACTTTCTTAAGGTGATCTAATTTCTAAGCAAGTGAATGTGACTGGAGGCAAGGATAGGGCTCAGGATTGGACAGGTGGGCATTCAGGGGCACTGCCTCTTCTCCACAGTCCCTGATGTGGTCCATGGTGGAGGCACTACAGGATCCTGATCCAGGATGTGCTCTGAACCCAGAATGTCTCCTATTTTCCAGCAGCCGCTGACTGTGGGGGCCCAGGGCCTGGACATAAGACTGAATGATAGGAGCATCTTGGTAAACACTCATATTTCCTGTTGTCCTGGATCAGCTGGAACATCTCCTCCCACTAACTGTATGTTGTTGTTGTTAGTTGCCATCGAGTTGATTCTGATTCATGGCAACCCGGTAAGTGCAGAGTAGAACTGTGCTCCATTGGGTTTTCAAGGCTGTGAACTTTCAGAAGAAGATCTCCAGGCCTGTCTTCCGAGGCACCTCTGGGTGGGTTTGTACTGCAAACTTTTCAGTTAGTAGTTGAGCACTTAACTATTAGCGCCACCCAGGTGCAAATATTTCCTTAAAGAAAAGCAACAAAATGATTTATTACTACAAATGAAAATTGTCAAGTGCCTTGCACACACAAGGCAAACTGTTTCTAACTGGTCCCATTCAACGTTCTCACCATCCCTGGAGAAGAGAACCTTGTTCGGACCCTGCAGATCACACAGTTTAAGTCAACACCAACCAGGATGCTCCTAGCCAGACTCCCCTTTCCCAGGAAAACAGCCCCATAACTTCTAGAAGCCTCTTCTGGCTCCATGAGATCCCACCTGCCCCCAGCCTGCAGATGGAATTAGCAATGGAGCCTTCCAGAACTCTGGGTTTGGGTCACTAGGACTCATGCATGAATGTGTATTCTGCTTATAACCATCACATCCCAGTAAATCCACTCTTCATGCTCCAGATTTCTCATGGTCAGAAGAAAGTTGTTCCAAAACACCAAGAACTTTGAGGCCATAGTCAGTGAGCTGTTCCTCCTATTTCTTTTTATGAAGTAGTAGAAGGGCTAGTTTCTCTCCTTCACTTGCTCATGGGCCATTAGTGGGAGAGATGTTCCATTATCTTAACTCTAATGAGCCCAGTAACTAGAGAAAGAAGGGCCTGTGGGGGTGATTTAAGTTGAAATTCAATGGCCCAGTTATTCTAGTAGGCTTTAATCTAGACCCCAGAACCCACAGAGTGTTGGTGTCCTGTCACAGCCAGACACAGTGCCTGCACTGGTGTTGGGGAGGGAGGAGGAGAGAGGAGTAAGGAGCGAAGGCAGAGAAGACAGCTCCAAAGGAAATACCGCCTGTTGTTTTCACTCATAACAATGGCCTTTAAAATTATCCAGACCCAGACATCAGTTTTGGCATGCTCTGTGGCTTGCAGCTTTAGGGGTTTTAATCACACTCCTTCAGCTTTTATAGTTAATTCAAAATGTTCTGGAGAAAAAATTTGGCTTGCCTGTGGATATCTCTATGGCCTACTTCCTTGTCTGCTAGTCTAGATACCAAATAGACACGGGGCACTGGTGGCAATCTTAAGACAAATATTATGAAAAATAATAAGTCTGATTCATATGTTTATTGATAAATGTGCTGGGTATTCATTTATTCTTCATTCATTTATTAATTTATCCATTCAACATTGATTCATGACCTACATAAAACATCCCTTTACTCCAAATATTTCCCCCACACACACTCCCTAACTAGGTTCCATTTCTTTGATTATAGGCTCTGATGGCTCTTCCTTTCCTCCTTCATTTGTATTAAAATGGAATTGTCCTTTTTCTTTCCTAAAGCCAATGTTTCCTCTTGCCCCATCAGGATTGTTTCTCCTTCTTTACTGGTTCTTTCTCGGCATCATTAGAGTGGGTTCAAATCTTTCCCCTCTTAAAAAAGTGTCTTTGGGATCCCTAACCTCTCCAGTTGCAACTCCTTCTCTCTCCTCCCATTCCCAGTCAACACAGACCAGAGTTGTCCCCCACCTCATTTTCCCATGAAAATTTGGCTTTCAACCCTACTCCTCCCATGAATTTTTGCCCTCAAGTCACCAATGACCTATCGGCAGATAAATCCAGCAGACACTCTCCACCCTTACTTGTTTTACCATTCGACCCTGTTGACCCCTCCTTTCTGGGAACACTCTAGCCCACTTTCTCTTGGTTTCCTCTCACCTCTCTGGTTGCTCCTTAATGAGTTCTCTTCTTAGTCCCTAAATTGCGGTGCTTCCTAGGGCTCTGTTCTGCCTCTTCCTTTCTCCCCGCTCCTGTGGTTTCAGTTTACATTCATATCCCAGTAACACCACAAACTCTATCCTCTACCCTGGTCTCTCTCTTCTCTCCAGCTGTCTTTGTCAATATCTCCATTTAGACAGTCCAAAAGCACGTCAAATTTTACATTTCTATTGCCACCTCCAAAAAGCAGCATCTCCCTCACTGTTTCCATTCTTACTTCTCTAATTGCCCTTGAAGTTTTCCCTTTCCCCCGTTTCTCAAATCCACTCAATAACCCAGTCCTAAAGATTCTACCTCCTGATTATCTCTCAGTCCCATCTCTACTTCCCATGTCCACTGATCTCCTCCAGTCCAAGTCACCTTCATCTGTTGCCTGGACTACCAACAGTAGCTGGTCTCCCTGTATCCACTCTTGTTCCCTCTAACCCAGAATGTGACCAAAATGATCTTTCTAAAATACAGGGTTTGTCATGCCACTCTTCTCCTTGAATCCCTTCAACAGTCTCAGGACTACCTTAACATAAAGCCTAAAATCTTTAACCTGACGTACTAGAGTCTTCATGATTATATCTTACACTTCTCCAGCTATTTTTTTCTCTCTAGAACATTCTTTCCATCATTAGCCACCTGGCTAGTGCCTACCAGGCTTTCAAGTCTCTGCTTAAATTTCATCTTATCAAGGAGTCCTTCTTTGACTCACCCACCCCCCGCAATGAATTCTTCCAGTACCCTCAATTTCCATTTTGTAACACATATTATGTGTGAGATTATTTCTTCAGTCGCTATGTTCTTCACAAAGCTTTAAGATTCTACCAAAGTAGAAATTTGTGCTTGTCCTGTTGACGGCTGTGTTTCTACTGCCTAACACATTGCCTGGTATCTAGAAGACACACCAGTAAGTATTGGTCGGGTAACTGACTGAGTAAACAAATGAACAAATTTTAATATGTTAGTAGAAGGATCCTCTGAGCTGAAAGACTGCACATTCCTGGGAAGCTGGACTGACCATACAATTGGAGTATAACTGCCGGGTGCAAGGGAGGCAATGGGGAGTCTCCATTCCATGATCTTGTCTCTATCTTTAAACTGCTTATTGTTCAGAGTAAACTGAAATGAAAGCAAAATTGTGAAGTATTATTAGAGGGGATGATAGTATGGACTGGATAATAAGATCCTACTTGCCTTCTTTAGTGAGGACTCTACCTAGAAAAGAACAGAGAAGAGGCATGTGTTAATAGAGGAGGGAGAGTTTGGGGAAGCAGTGAGAGAGCACTGGGGAAGGGCTGCGAACAGGAGAAGAGAATGCTCTAAAGGAAGGTTGTGGCAAGGAAGACTGTCTTCACCCATGACTCATTTTTTCCCAGGATCTCCCTGGAATATAAGGAGTGGTCCAACAGACCTGCTCCTCTTTGGTAGCTATTGAGTGAGCCAAGATTTGGAAGAGAGGTTTCCAGAGGGTTCCATGACATACCTCAGTGTATGTCTATTTAAGAGTCCCTGGGTGGTGCAAATGGTTAACATACTCAGCTGCTAACCGAAAAGTTGGAGGTTTAAGTGCACCCAGAGGCACCTTGGAAGAAATACTTGGTGCTCTACTTCTGAAAAATCAGCCATTCAAAACCCTATGGCGCACAGTTCTACTCTGACACATATGGGGGGGTCACCATGAGTCAGAATTGACTCGATGGCAACTGGTTTGTTTATGTCTATTTAGACCAGATTTCTCCTACAAGGTTTTGTCTTTTTAAACTGGGGATGAGAATGACAACCAAGCTTCCTCAGAACAGGAAGATAGAGGTAGATTTCTCTGTTCCTCCTTTCTCCCTTTCTACATTTTCCCCTTCCTCTCTTACCCGCTTTGCTGAGCCTTCCCTTACCTAAACTTTTGGGTTATCTCCACAGCCCAGTAGCCCTCCCTGTCCCTGAAATCTGTCCTCCATGCAGGATGGGTTTTGGCCCAGGTTTGTACCATGTGACTCTCTCCCTGGCCAGTATTGGACTGAGGTGGGCATGTGGGCCAACCAAAGTCTCGCTGTTGGGAAGTTGAAATTGAGATTCAGAAACAGACAGTTGGCTGCCTAATGCAGCTGGATTGGAGGGATATATGTGTTCAGTCTTAAGACCCATGGAACCTTCGTGTGCGGTCACATGGGCTGAGAGGTGGACACGCTGGGCTATAGAGAGGGGGATGAAGCAGAGAGAATCTGTGTGTGGAGAGGAGTGGGGTGAGGGAGCGGAAAGAGACCATGGATGGCCTGGGTTTCTGAAGATTTTCTATTTCCTATTCTAGACCCTTCCTAAGGCTCGCCTGCAGAGATTTCCATGAATTACTCCTCTGTCTTTACAATAACCAACCAGTTGCTGTGGAGTCGACTCTGACTCATGGTGACCTCGTGTGTGTCAGGGTAGAACTGTACTCCATACGATTTTCTTGGCTGTGACCTTTCAGAATCAGATCACCAGGCCTGTCTTCTGAAGCACCTTTGGGTGGGTTTGAACTGCCAACCTTTCAGCCAGTAGTTGAGCACTTAACCATTTGAGCCACCCAGGGACTCTGATACAGCCCCTTTTCTTCTTAAGCTAGTTTGAATTGATTTCTCTTAATTGTGACAAAGGCACATACCTGCCTTCACCTTTTCTGTTCTCCTGCCCTTCTCCCCGCTCTCTGCTGTCTTCCCCTCCCTTGCTTCCTGTCCTTTCTAGTCTTTGAGCCTGTGGAAAAGGAAGTGCTAGGAACGCAGAGCTTCAGCCTGCAGAAATCTGCTGGCCTCTCCTGGGTTTCTTCTAAAGGGCTGAGGTTCAGTTCTTTTCATGTTCAGCCATTTGGAGAGGAGCCTCCCTCACAGAACCACCAGGACCTGGCAGGCCTTTTTCTCTGGCCTCCCGTAAGTCACTTTCCCAAACCTAGATCTGCTTCTTGGGCACATAAATGTATTTTTCTTATGTTCCAAAGTTCAAAACCACCACCCTGGCAATGAAAATAAGCACTTGTTTTTATACATGTTTATATAGGGCCATTTTAGTATATATTTTTTCTATGTATGGCTTTTCCCCAACAGATCCTAAAAGACTATTAAATCCTACAGTGGGTCTATTGTCCTTGTTGGGTAGGAGAGACACAGCATGCATGTATACAGTATATCTGTATTATGTGTAGAATAGAAGCACAGTAGTGCAATTTTAATGGAGGGAGGGGCAGAAAAAAACCCTTCAAAATATTTTGCTTGATCAAAATATCTAGACCCTGTACTTCCCATTTGTTAATTCTCCTGAAAGAAAAGTGCTACAGTAATGACTAAAGCATGCTGAGCTTAGCCTCTCTTTATTGAAAAAGAATTTTTTTAAAGGAGTTTAATTTGAACAGCAGCATCAGCCGGTCTCGCTTTAATTACAGTCTTCCATTTCTATTGCTGGTTGTATCAAGCTCAGGAGAGTCATAGGGTGAAGTGAGGGCTGGGCATAGGCAGGGGAAAGCTTATTTCAGGGAGGATTTCAATTGCCTTTATATAGTTTTCTCTCCCTCTCAATTTTAGGAAACATACACTTAAAATACAGGCTGAACAGTTGGGTTTCCAGTGCAGTGCTTGGTGTGAAAGCATATTATTATTTGTTTTTTTCTATGACAGAACGTCCTCTGAGCTTTTGTTCAGTTGTTTCCCTCCCCTCCCCATGCCCCTGCTGGCCTGCGGAGTCATGAGAAGCAAAGATTATCACACGAATGGGAAAACAGAGATGCAGGCAGGTGCTGGTTTTGGTCATTCCCAGATCAAGGTACTGTTGGATTCTATCGACTGTCCTCCTGGGATCATTATTTTCCTATCTGTCCCCCTGCCTTTCTTCCCAGCCTTGTCTAATACTAAGGAATGTCTTCAAGATCCCTTAGTATCTTTAGTCAGCACTGGATGACACCATGACCCACCTACTTGTGTCACACATCAGCTGTCCTCTCGTCCTCTGGTCCCAGCATCTGTGGGAGTGACCTCTACTTTTAATTTTTTTTTGATTTTTTATTTATTATTTTTTGTTGTTGTTGTTGAGAATATGCACAGCAGAGCATACACCATTTCAACAATTTCTACATGTACAATTCAGTGACATTGATTACGTTTTTCAAGTTGTGCAACCATTCTCACCCTCTTTTTCCAAATTGTTCCTCCTCCATTAACACAAACTCACTGTCCCCTAAATTTCCTATTTAACCGTTAGAATTTCTGTTGTCAGTATGATCCCATGTAGATAGTTCTTTTAAACAGCACAATGCGTAAGGCAAACGTTCTTTACTAGTTAAGCTAAACTATTGTTTGGTTTTAAGAAGACTTAAGAGGATATTTCGGGTTTAAGGTTTAAAAATTATCTCAGGTCAACAGTTTTGGGGGCTTTTCCAGCTTCCATAGCTCCATAAAGTCTGGATTTCATGAGAATTTGAAACTCTGTTATGCATTTCCCCCCATTTGATTAGGATTCTTTGATCAAAACGTTCAGTAATGGTAGCCAGGCACCATCCAGTGGGAGTGGCCCCTGCTTTTATCCTGCACCAATGTGAGTGCAGATATCACACAAAAGCATTAGTGAGCAAAGTAGAATTTACAGAAAATCTCATAGGGAGACAGATACAGGGCTTTACAGCACAGCAAACTATTTGAAGATCCATCTTAGATGATTTGTTTTTCTAACATCATTTCTCTTAGTGTTTTGCCTTGGGGGTGTAGTGGTTAAGGGCTCAGCTGCTAACCAAAATGTCGGCAGTTCGAATCCACCAGCCTCTCCTTGGAAACCCTATTGAGGCAGTTCTACTCTGTCCAGTAGGGTCGCTATGAGTTGGAATCAACTCAACGGCAATGGGTTTGTATTTTTGGTTTTGGTATCCCCATGAAGGAGTACCTGGGCGGTACAAAGAGTTAACGCACTTGTCTGCTAACCGAAAGGTTGGAGGTTCGAGTCCACATAGAGGTACCTCAGTAGAAAAGCCTGGCCATCTGCTTCTGAAAAATCAACCATTGAAAACCCTATGGAGTACAGTTCTATTCTGACACACATGAAGTCGCCATAAATCAGAGTTGACTTGATGGCAACTGGTCTTTTGGCCCCCATAAAGTGCCTAACCTAGGTGGCTGTCCTCGCTTCTTTTTTGGCAGAGCAAAACAGCTCTGCCGGCTTCTACTCCCAAACTTGCACAAAAATCCCACACAGACCACTGCAAAGCACAGGGTTCTCGGGTTAACTAGATCTACTTATCACAGAAGGCAGTTTTATGATCATCTTTAATACTTAATCATGTCACTCACCATAAGTGACTTATCAAAATATTTACTTCAAAGTGGTTGTCTGCCTAAGAGGACTAATTGAATTAAAATTTCTCTTTTTTCTTATTGAGTTTTTGATTGGTGGTTGTAAATGTTATGTCAAATTTAGCACTCATTAAACCTCTTCCTTTGGATTCCCATAAATATCACACTGTCTGTTAATTCTTTCAGCAAATGCGTTTATTACCCTCTCTGTGCTGGGCACTGGTCTGGAGAGCTGGCTGGGGCAAGGGCTTGGGTGTAAAAAAAGAAGGAGGGAGTAAGATGTGGTCCCTGAGCTGAGGCCTCTGCCTCACATCTGCACTCTAACTGACCAACCTGCTCCTGTCTTCCTGCACCCCCATCCTCCCTGTACCCCACCACCAGATTAATCTTTGCAAGGCATTGCTTTGATCACTAGTCTGATCAAATAGATTCAAAGTCCTCCCATTGCTCACAAGAAAAAGTCCATACCTGTCAGCCTGGTGTGCAAGATCCTCCACTGTCTGAAATCAATGTAACTTTCAAACCTTATCTCCTATCACTTCTTTCCACTTAAGCCAGACTGGGTATTCACTCACCCCAAACAGGGATTCCCGTATAATGCCATTAATTTATTGAGTGTTCTTTAATATGGTTCCTTAAATTATCGGTCTCTGGGGTGCCTAGGTAACGCAAATGGTTAACGTGCTCAGCTGCTAACCGGAATGCTGGCGGTGCAAGTCCACCTATACTCACCTTGGAAGAAAGGACTGGTGATCTACTTTTGAAAAATCAGCCATTGAAAGCTCTATGGAACACTGTCCTACTCTGACACTCATGGGGTCGCCATTGAGTCAGTCGACTCCACGGCAACGGGTGGAGGGTCTTGTAACTATCTGAAACTCTTTCCCTTTCTCACAGCCTGCATCCCATCCATGCAGGGCGAACACTTTGAAGCGGTCCGAGTTAAGTCTGTTAGCTCTGTTCCCTGAAACCATTCTCATCAGCTGGGGTGAGTTGGAAACTGTATAGCCCTGCCTCCCAGGTTATCTGGGGGTATGCATGAGCTGCTAAGGTAGGAAGCCATAGTGTCACTGCTATTGATTCAATCATATTGCCAGAAATAACAGGTTGACACCTGAAATGGGTAAGAATTTGTCCCAATAACCTGACCCAGTTTTCCAGACCCTCAGGGTGAAGCCGCAATTTCTCTCACCCTGATTGATAACCACCACAGCAATTCCTGGCTTATGGCAATGCCTTTCACAGAGGCTTCTGCATCAGAGGCCAAACTCTGTTAAGTCCTGCAATGGAACCTGAGCAAGATGGCTGCTAAGGAGGGACCAGAAAGGTGTATCCACTTGGGCCCTAGCATCTGGCACGACCAGGCACATCTGCCCCCCTCGTTTGATTTGCACCAGTCTCGTCTGTGGTCCCACCAGCCAAGAGGATCAGCCACAGGACCTGTGGAGTAGCTTCAAGCCTTACTGAGGCCTTGTCCAGCTTGCTCTGACCTGGGGCCCTAAGCTCTTTTCTCACTGACCTCATATCTTCTCTAGCATCAAAGACTATTTTACAGGACATATACAACTCACCATTGATACCATCCTATTCATATATTGTTGTTGTTGCTAGATGCTGTCAAATCGATTTCAACTCATGGTGACCCCATGTGACAGAGCAAAACTGCACCCTAGGGTTTTCTAGATTGTAATCTTTACCAGAACAGATTGCCAGGCCTTTCCTCCACAGAGAAGCTGGGTGTGTTCAAACTGCCAACCTTTCTTTATTAGGAATCGAAAGTGGGAGGGTGGAGCTGATGCGTTGGGCCTCAGGCTCCCTGCCCTGAGAGGAGGGGTTTGGAGCGGCCCCCTCCCCACCCTGTTTGCTAACCTGTCTCTCTGTGACTATTTCTCTTTTGTAGACCTGAGCTTGCAGCATTATTCTTTCTCAAAAATATCTGTGACTCCCACTTCCTCCTCCTCCACCCAGACGAAATGCGAAGATTCTGGAAGGCCCTCAGGCAGCGCACGAAGCCTCAGGTTGTTTGTTAACACTCTTAAGAACAGCCAGCAAACTCTTGGTTGGATCCTGCTAAGAATTTGGCTAATCCTTGTCAGAGTCTCAGCTTCCTTTTCTACTGCTCCATACACACATCTCTGCCAGTTCATCTTCGACTCACGGGTCCTTTTACCCCCTTTCTGCCAGGTGGTAAGAAACTTAGCACGGATTTTCCTACCTCTCTTTATATCAACAGATCTGCCTCCTGTCTCTGGAAACCATCTCTGTTTGAACACTTTGTGCCAGAAGAGTACTTACACCCACCTCCTAAACAGATTCCAGAACCAAGGTTCCAGCTGCCTGTATCAAGTCCTGGCCACTCTGAGGGCTATTCCAACCCCCAGAACCATGCCCCTAGACACCATAACAGCTTGGTGGTATGACCAGGTGCACATTTGTCTCTGTGGGATCCTAGATGTGATTCAGGCACAGCCAGACACTGCATCAAAGTTCAGAGATCCCTGATGGTGGCTGCTCCCCCTTTCTTTTAAAGCAAACCATGCAAGAAGTTCCTTGTCTTTTCACCTGGGGTTGTGAGACTAATAGTGAATGGGGAGACAGCCTTTATTTACTTACTTATTTTCAACCCACACTAAAGATGCTCTCTTACCTGGGTGATTGGGGCTGGAGGTTGGGACTTATTCCACACCCTTAGCTGGCAACCAACTTGGTCACCATCCTCCTAAAGTGAACACACACATGAGTACAGAAGATACATGAATGTTCAAATAGGACTTGAGATCTTTGGTGACAAATCTAAACTTCAGTGTTGGGGGTACAGATAGAAAAAAAAAAATCAGGCATTAGACACTCCCCACCTGCAGTCCTGGTCTAGCAGTCTTGTGAGTCCTAACACCATCCAACAGTGCAGGGCATCTTGGCTTAGACCTTTAGGATGGCCCTAGATAGGGGTCCCTTAGGCCAGCAGAGAGATGTCACATGTGGCACCGTTTCCCCTCTACTAGCTATCTCTTTTCTTCCAATCCAATTTAATTTCTTCCTCTTTCCCTGAGACCCCTTCTCCTCCTGCTCTACCCTCCACCCCCAGACTCCATCAGAAATGGAAAAGCTTCAAGTTTCTTCTCCTGCCCTGTGAATTTTCACCCCGCTGGTGCAGTTGTGAGCCAGGCATACCATTCATTTCACTGCTGGTGAAATGAAAGTGGTGGAGTGGTTTGCAGCTTTCAGCTGTGAATGCCTTTTCCTTTTACTTTAAGTGCCCCAAACCAATCAGATACGTCTCAAATTGCAAGGCGTAGTTTTTGACAAAAATCCTCATCGGTTCTACATTTGAGATTCAGAGCTTTCCTGCTAGCATAACACTGACCTTCTCACGCTGTAAAAAGTCCCCCACTGCCCTCCCCACAACCTCCTGATTTGGGATTACTTTGCAAAGCCTACCTCCTTTAATCTGCCTCAGAAGGGTCCCATGCCCAGCCCTTTTCTGGCTGTAGGAGAGGGATGGGGCTAGGACAGGGGAGCACAGCCCCATTTTGTATTGGAAAAGTCGTCTTCTCTGAGGCCTGTCATTTTACAGATAAGAAGCCTGAGGCTCAGAGAGGTTAACTGACTTGTCAAACCCCACTGTCAGTAAATTAGTGGCAGAATTGGGACTGGAATTCATCCCATCTGACTCTCAATCCCATGCTCTTTCCGCTTACTCCATATTGAAGACATAAGGACATGTCCTAGGTTGGGACCTCTAGGAGGATTTTCACAGCATCAGAAGACTTTAAATGAGGTGGAGTTCAACCTTCCAATACCCTTTGTTACCCAAATAGGGTTCATGCCTGAAGCAGTCAAGCCAATGAAACATACTTCAAGTCAGAAAGAGTGAGAAAGTTTAATTTAGGAGGTGTACACCAACAGGGATCCGACAGCAATGCAGGCTGTCTCTGTGGAGTCCCCAATAGACATTTTTACATCAGAGCTTCTATATAATTTTTACAAAGCTTTGAAGTGTTGTTATACATTGTAAGGTAATTACAGGAGACTCTTTATCATACTAAAGAGATACCTGCCAGACATTTCCTTATCAGGCTAAAGACATATATATCTGACATCTGGGTTCTAATCTTCCTGTGGGGGTGGGGGTCGTAAACCACAGGTGGTGACAGAGCAAAACAAAGCCATTAACAAAGGTATGCAAAAAAGGAGAAGGCAAAGAAGAAAAAAAGAAACTTGTAGGTTCATCATGGTGTTAGTTATGTCAAGCTCTCAGTTGCCCATTTTGAAAAGGACAAAACCTGCTGGGGAGTATTAAGGTCACATATTACCCCCTTTTGAAGCTTGGGTGGCCGTATACACCCATCGCAAGTTTCAACTTAATTCCCTTAGATCTGAAAGTTTCAAGCGAAAGGATGAGCCTATTGCCTGTGACAGGTTTAAGCCATCCGCTGGACAGTCTAACTTGGGACAGAGAATGCCATCCCACATACAGGCATAAATTGGAGACAGCAACAGATTAACTGCCCTATAACAACTAATCCAATTCCACTAATGAATAAGGTTTTTAGCCAGGTAAAATCTGGCAGCCAGGAGGTCAGCCAAGAAAAACCACATCCTTCATGAATCTTTACTTTTTGTAGCTCATCTTTTACATATTTTACCTTCTTTTCAATGAGTTCAGAGTTCTCAGTAAGGTTAAAACAACACATTCCTTTGAACTCTTGACACCCGTGGTTGTGTTGTAGAAGCAGGTAGTCTCTAGTGGACCTATTTTCTAAAACAGCTTCCCTGACCTGTCCTAGTTCCTGGCTAATAGCAGCTATGGCCTGTGCTGTGGCATTCAGGGATTTTGTAGTAAGGCAAGCTAGATGTTCTATTTCTCGGTCGGCTCCAACCAGTAAACCTCGGACACTAACCAAGACCGTAGCAAGGGAGATACATTCCGCCGAACTTAACAAGTGTAGATCATCATTACACGTTGCATCTAGGACCAGTTCTCTAGTGACCCTATTTTGGAGAAATCTCTTTTGAGGTAAGTTCATAGTCAAACGTCCCACTGAACAGGGCCCATCTGTAGTATTAGCAGGAATATAAGAATACACAATAGTTCCGTAGACTAGGAACCAACCTCAAGGAAGCTTAACATGGTAAGTTGCATATGTCGCTCTGTTAATGAAGCCACAGTTCATATGGCTGCTTTTTCCTAAATCAACACAGCTTGCTTGACATTTCAAGAATATCACACAATTAGAGGCATTAGTTACTAAGGAAACCTGAAGAGTATACATCTCTCTGTCTTTGGATCTTGTGACAGATTCCCAGCTATAAATATCAGAATATTGTAACTCTTTCTTTGTGTGTTTAAAAATGGCGTAATTTCTCAACTCCTCTAGGGGAGTACAAATCCCAATGAGGCAGCACCTGAGGGCCGAATTGGCAGCAACCCCCCATCCAGACAGAAATCAGTAATGTTTAACACTTCTTTAGCAATATCGATCCAAAAATTTTCATCTTTCAACAAGGTGTTGGGGGAAGCATTTATCTCGGGGGCAAGGATTCCCCGGGTAGAAATCTCTCTGGTACCTAATAGTAATCCCATCCAAGCTAACATTAAAAATATTTTTACTTTTTAACCCTAGAAAGTCTTAACTTCAGGCTGTCGATGGGTTGGGCTTTCCACTCCTTGTCACTGTAGGCCAGGCAGGGCTTGACACGGGAATGATGGATTCACGGTTTGACTCCTGCGAGCTTCACGGCTGTGTGAGTGCTGAGTAACACGGTGAAGGGTCCAGTCCGCTCAGGCTGTAACAGGAGGTCCTTCCACTTTCGAATGAGCACCTGGTCGCTGGGCTGGAAAGAGCGTGCAGCTATCTCAAGGGGGAACTTCTGCCTGCTCCACACTGCCCGATGCAACCGTGAAAGAATTTTGGTTAGAGAAAGAAAATATTTAGTCATCATATTATTTATTAGGGGGCTGGGTAGAGGACTGCGGGGAGAGTTGGTTGAGACAATATAGTCTCCCAAAAAGTATTTCAAAAGGACTGATTTTAAGTTTTCCCTGGGGTGCAATACGGACTCAGAAGAGGGCCAGTGTCAGGACATCTGTCCAGGGCAGCCTGGTCTCTTGGCACAGTTTACTAAGATAATGTTTTATGATACAGTTCATTCTTTCAACCTTTCCACTAGATTGGGGTCTCCATGCTGTGTGGAGTTTCCACTTTATCCTTAAGGCAGTTGAAACCTGTTGTAGTGCTCTGCAGCAGTCTCGGTCCGGCAGGGAAAAACTTCTACCCATCCTGAAGAAGAATCTACACACACCAGTAAATATTTTATCTGATATTTAGTTTTGAACACTTCGCAAAAGTCATTTTGCCATATTTCACCTGGAAAGAGTCCTATTTCTTGAGGGCCAGAAATCTTCAGCCCGTAGGTCTCTGGACAGTGTCCTTTTTTCCCCCAATACTACACTCACTGCGTGAGGGACAAACACGATAATATCATGTCCCAAAGTAAATTTGTTAGCCTCCTTTATGATAATGCTAGCTGCAGCAACCACTTGGAGGCAGACCAGTCATCCTTTTGAGAAAAGTGTCCAGATTTTTAGAGAAACAAGCAACAAGGCTTCTCCATGGTCCCAACAACTGGGTTAATACATCAACAACCACTCCTCTTCTCTCATCTATATACAATTCAAAGGGCTTTTAATAATCTGGCAGCCCTAGGTCTGGGGCTTTCATCAGCTGGGACTTTAAATCACAAAAGGCTCATTGACACTCAGGAGTCCATTTCAAAGGAGCGCTCTCTACCACCTGAGTAGCCTGATAGGCTAGGCAGCAGATGGTTTCTATCCTTTTAGGTAGTAAGCGCCTTTGCCCTTGGGAGATGAAGAAACCTAGATATTTTACCTCTGTGAGGTCAGCTTGTAACTTTTCTTAAAGAGAGTCAGTAGCCAGCTTTGGCCAAAAAATTCAAGACAGTCACAGTATTTGTCACAGAGTCTTTCTCAGACTCGCTTCCTATGAGGAGGTTGTTTACTTACTGAAGGACCACTCCTCGATTGAGGGGAGATCTTGGATCTTGGGCCAGCGCTGTTCCAAAAATAGTGAGGGAGTTTTGTTCTGTTTTGTTTTTTTAACGTGAAGAATATTTTTTCTTTTTTTTTATATTTAAAAAAATTTCTTTTTATTGTACTTTAGATGAAGGTTTACAGAACAAATAGTTTCTCATTAAACAGTTAGTACACATATTGTTTTATGACATTGGTTAACAATCCCACGACATGTCAACACTCTCCCTTCTCGACCTTGGAGGACCTTTTTTTTGGTGAAAATATACATAGCCAAAGTTACACCGTTTCAGAAGTTTCTACCTGTACAATTCAGTGACATCAATTACATTCTTCCAGTTGTGCTGCTATTCTCACTATCCTTTTCCAAATTATTCCATTACCATTATCTTCAACTCACTCCCCTCTTAGGCTTCCCATTAAACCTTTTGAGTTGGTTTTGTCAATTTGATCTCACATTGATAATTCTTTTTTTTTTTTTTTTTTGTGCCTTAGATGAAGGTTTGCAGAACAAATAGTTTCTCATTTAACACTTAGTACAGCTATTGTTTTATGACAATGGTTAACAACCCCATGATATGTCAACACTGTCCGTTTTCAACCTTGGGTTCCCTATCACCAGCTTTCCTGTCCACTCCTGCCTTCTACTCCTTGTCCCTGGACTGCTGTTCCTCATTAGACCCATTTCGTTTTATGAGGCTGTGCAATACCCAGCTGAATGGTGAACTTCGGGAGTGACTTCACCACTGAGATAAAAGGGTGTCTGGGGGCTATACTCTCCGGGTTTCTCTTTCAGGCCAGTAAATCTGGTCTTTTTTAATGAGTTAGAATTTTGTTCTACATCCTTTTCCAGCTCTGTCAAGAACCTCTGTTGTGCTCCCGTTCAGAGCAGTCGGTGGTGGTAGCTGGGCACTCTCTAGCTGTACTGGACTCAGTCAGATGGAGGCCTTGGTAGCTGTGGTCCACCATTAGTCCTTTGTACTAATCTTTTCCTTGTATCCTGTTCTCTTCATTCTCCCTTGCTCCCGAAGGGGTGAGACCAGCGGAATATCTTAGATGGCTACTCACAGGATTTTAAGACCCCAGACGCTACTCACCAAGGTAGAATGTAGAACATTGCCTTTATAAACTGTGTTATGCCAACTGAGCTAGATGTTCCCTGAGACCATGGTCCCCACAGCCCTCCACCCAGCAATTCAGTCCCTCAGAGAGTTTGGAAGTGTCTATGGAGTTTCCATGACCTTTCCTTGTACAAGTTGTGCTGGCTTTCCCTGTACTGTGTACTGTCTTACCCTTCACCAAATTTACCACTTATCTATTGTCTATTTAGTTCCCCCCCACCCCTCCCATTCCTCGCAACCAACAAAGATTGTTGCTTTTTGTGTGTAAACTTTTACATGAGTTTTTATAGTAGAGGTCTCATACAATATTTGTCCTTTTGTGATTGACTTATTTCACTCAGCATAATGTCCTCCAGTTTCATCCATGTTATGAGATGCTTCACAGATTCATCATTGTTCTTTATCTTTGCATAATACTCCATTGTGTGTATGTACCGCAGTTTGTTTATCCATTCATCTGTTGATGGGCATCTAGGTTGTTTCCATCTTTTTGCTACTGTGAACACTGCTGCAATGAATATGGGTGTGCATATGTCTATTCGTGTGATGGCTCTTACTTCTCTAGGATGTATTCCGAAGAGTGGGATTGCATTTTGTAGTGCTTTTTTTTGTGGTGCTGATGTTTTCTTTGTTCCTCTTACTCTCCTGTGCTGAGTGCCTTTTGTTTGTGGATTTTTTTTTCATTTCTTTTGTTTTCATAGGTATTTTTTTACTGAGACTTTATGTTTTTCTTCTTTATTTTGATGAGTAGGTTAACTTTCTTTCTGCTTACCTTGAAACTTACCCTTAACTTCGTAGATTTGAACCAGTCTATTATTACTTGGTATTGCCCTGCCTTCCTCTCGATTAGAAGGTTCTATACCTACACCATTTATTCCCTCTTTTATTGTTCTGATGCTGTTGTCATTTACAGATTAACCTCTCTGGTTCCGTTTTATAATTCTTTTGGTTTTGCATAGTCCTTAAGAGTTCATTTCCTAGGTTGGTATCTGGCTAGTACAATCCTGTGTCCTAGAGTCAGCCTGTGGTCTGATGTTGTTTGTTCTCAGATCGAAGGACTCCCTTTAATAAGTCTTGTTAAGTTTGGTTTGGTTTTTATGTAGTCCCTTAATTTCTGTTTATCTGGAAATGTCTTAATTTCACCATCATATTTGAACGAGAGTTTTGCAGGATATATTATTCTTGGCTGGCAATTTTTTTCTTTCAAGGTTTTATATGTGTCATCCCATTGCCTTCTTGTCTGCATGGTTTCTGCTGAATAATCCAAGCTTAGTCTTATTGTTTCTCCTCTATATGTGACTTTGTTTTTCTCGAGCTGCTCTCAGGATTCTTTGTCTGTCTTTGGAGATAGTGAGTGTGATTATGATATGCCTTGGTGATTTTCTTTTGGGGTCTAGCCTATAATGGGGTTTGTTGAGCTTCTTGGATGGTCAGCTTTTCATCTTTCATGATATTGGGGAAGTTTTCTGCCAGCAATTCTTCAATGATCTTCTCCATGTTTTCTGTTTTTTCCTCCTGTTCTGGAACTCCGATCACTCACAAATTTTTCCTTTTGATTGTATCCCACATAATTATCAGGGTTTCTTCATTCTTTTTTCTGATTTTTCCTCAGAGTTGTATCCAAGTGTTTGTCTTTAATTTCGCTGATCTTATCTTCCATTGTTTCAAACCTGCTCCTCAGCCCTTCTATGACACTGCCATTTCTGAAATCTTGTTGTTTATCTTTTGGATTTCTAACTGTTGTTTTTGTATGATTTCTAGTTGTGAATTTATTTTAGCATTTTGTTCCTGTATTATTTTCTTGAATTCTTCCTTTTTTTTGTCTGTATTTTCCATGAATTTGTCTATTTTTTCCTCATTTTTGTCTGCTTTTTGCTTCCACTCTTGGATATTCTGAATATTAGAGATTTGAATTCCCTATGAGTTAGGTCTACTGCCTTTTCTTCTACTGGAAGGTCGTCTGGTGTTTTATTTTGGATGCTTACTGGAACCATCCTGTCCTGTTTTTGTAAATGTTTTGATATTGTCTGCTGTCTTTGGGGCATTCAGTGGTTATTTTCCTCATTTATTGATTGTAGATTTGTTTGTTTCATCCTGCTTTTTTGTTTTATTTGGTTAAGTCTGAGCAGGTGGGCTGTGCATTCTTTGTTGTTTGCTCATCTGTGGGCATGACACTTTTCACCTCCTTCTCCAGTGGGTAGGGTCAGTCACTCAGGTGTGGTACAGCAGGGCAGGTCCAGCTGAAGCGGAGTTGCTAGGGTGGTTTGTTTGTGGCACGTACAAGGGCTGACAGTGCGGACCAGGAATCAGTGCAGGGCACGTTCCAGTAGGCGGTGCCTGTGTTGCTTGGGAGTGTGATGTTCAGCACACAGTGCAGGTAGGCAGAAAGGAGGGGTTAGACTGTGATGTGTGGAGCTAAGATGGGTATGGGAAAGATGAGAGAGAGGAGAGAGGATCAGGAGCCAATGACATACACACAAACAAAAAAGAGTGCTAAGGGAGCTTGCTATTGGAGTGGAGAGATGAGAGACTGAGAAATGGGGAAAAACAAAAATGAAAAAAAAGGGTAAAAGAAAAAAATGAATCAATTGAGAAACTGGAAATGAAGAAAGAC
Source organism: Trichechus manatus latirostris (assembly GCF_000243295.1). NCBI lineage: Eukaryota > Metazoa > Chordata > Mammalia > Sirenia > Trichechidae > Trichechus > Trichechus manatus. The sequence continues at coordinate 6,099,131 of NW_004444003.1, forward strand.
AAAAAGGGAATAAGAAAGAGAAAAAAACTAAACAAAGAAATTAAAAAAACCTAAAAACAAACAAGAAAAAAGAAATGCCCCCAGGGATGTCCTTATGCATCTGCGCAGAGTAAGGGACTAGCTTCCAAGCCACATGGTACTGCCTGGCTAGAAGGGGCTCCAAAGCTGAGAAAAGAAAAAGAAAACAAACAAGCAAATCAAAACAGGACAAATCAGAGCAAACAAACAAACAAACAAACAAAAAAGCCCCAGGGGTCCCACCATTGTGGGGTCATGGGCCGGGAAGCAGTTTCAAAGTCAAGTGGTGTTTCTTTGCCTTTCAGGAAGAAGCAAAGTTGGCACATGGAGCCAGGTATTTGAGAGAAAGGAGGCAGAGGTGGTGAGAGGTAAGGAAGAAATCTAATGAAGCAGAAAAAAGCAACACCAGCAGCCAACAAAATGCACTCAGGGAGCTTGCCAGTGCAGGCAGGTGGAATCCAGGTGACACTGGGGTGAAGCTTGTGCTTCCCGGTCAAGAGACTGTGGCTGCAAGGAAGCAGAGGAGGCTAAGTGGGGGTGAAGAAGGGTGGAGGGTGGGAAAGTCTGTACTGCTCATTCTGTCTTCTGCTGGAAGCTCCCCGTTTGCTGATCTCCTATAGGAGTCCAAGATGGCGGATCCATGCTGTGGTAGGTGATAGGGGACCTCTGCATGTACCTTTCTGTTCTTGGTTAGTTTCTTATTCCATTCAGTGCTTGGCTGAGTTCTGTATCTCTTGATGGTTAGGGTTTCAGGATTGACATGTGACTCTGACTTAGTTTTTTTCATCTTTGCTGCGGAGGGATGGTGTGGTGCTTCTGACTATAGTGCCATGTTGCCCGGAAGTCCATGAGGGAGTTTTTAAACACTCGGAATAGCACAGTCCAGCAGAGCCGTTTCTTTCTTTTGTCACCTTCCCATTCGGAAGCAAAGATCAGCTCACTCTGAGCAGCCAGCGGGCCACAAAAGAAAGCGTCTTTTAAATCCAAAACAGTAAAATGAGTGCAGGAAGGTGGGAGAACTGATAGTAGAGTGCATGGATTTGGGACTACTGAGTGTAGGGTCATAACAACTTTGTTAACAGCCCACAAAACAATACTCACCAGTTGACACCTTCTTTACCAGCAGAACTGGGGTGTTGAAAGGGGATAGGCACTCTCGCAACAGTCCCCACTCCAAGTGTCAAGTGATTAGTCCCTGCAGTCCCAGAGGAGCCTCAACTCTCAGTGGATATTTTTTAATCCAAGGAGGCATGTCATTAGGTAACAGCTCCACGATCACAGTGAGTACAGTCTGAGTTCGTCCCAGCTGACCACTGGCCCAAACCCACTGGGCCACGGCATCAACCACTCTTTGAACCGTGGGTGTGATGGACACAGGGCATAGAACTGGTTGGGTGAGGGCTAAGAGAGCTGCTTGCACTTTCCAAGTGTTTGCTGGTGGTACTGTTAGAGACAGGCCTTTTTATCAAAAGAGATTTCAGCATGCACTTTACTTAGGAAATCCCGCCCTAAAAAGGAGGACCAGGCATTCGGACATGTATAGAAACTGGTGGGATAGTTTGATTTCCCCTATTTCACCGTCCATCGGCTGCAAAAAATATCGAGTCACCTCTTTTCCAGTCACACTGACCACTTGAGTACTGCTGGTCAAGGCAGTTCCTTTAAGCTTCTGGGTGAGTACCAAGAAAGCTGCTCCAGTATCAACCAAAAAGTCTACTGGCTGTCCTCCCACCATAACTTTTACCAGGCGATCCTGTAGGAGGTAAATTGAAAGTCGTCTCCCCTGGTCTCCATCATTCAGAGTCCTCTTCCTGCTCTTTCAAAATTCCTTGAAAAAGGTTCTCTCCCTTTACAATCTTTCCTGGCCCCTTTCCATCCTTTCTTTTGGGACACTCATTTTTCCAGCATCCCTCCTCACTGCAAAATGCACACTGGTTTTTCTTTAGTTGGGGCCGCCCTTACCTTGGTCCTGTTGCTTTCCTCCAGACTATCCTAGAGCAGTGGCCAGTAGATTGGCCTGTTTCTTCATGTCCTGGTCTTTTTCTTTTTTTCCTCGGCCTCTTACCTGATCTCTGTTGGTAAAGACCTTAAATGCGTTCAGTCATAGCATGTGGGTCTGATCCATACTCCATAAAGTTTCACTTTCAATTGTACAAATTGGATGCCGGGAAAGGATTATAGACCCACATCATCTGAGCTGGGCCTTTCTGCAGCAGGAACTGGCATCTCCTGGTGTGGGTAAAGCTCTCCTGGGAGAACTGGGCCAAACTGTACCCCACTCCTAGTATGGGGTAGGAAGACAATATCTGTTCCACCTCCTCCACCCTGCTTTAACGCCGTCCCATCCTCATCTGATGGCACCAGGGAGGGGTCACAAACGGGTGTCAAGGGGGTTTTTTGAGGTGGGGGAACGAAAAGAACACCTTCCGGTTCTTCATCTCCTACCCTGTCACTATCATTCGGCTGCACAAGAGGGGCTAAAACAGAGGCTTTATCCTTTTTTCATGCCATAAAGTCATAAAACATTCTACATACAGCTTTTCATTCCACTTGTTAGTTTGCGTACAAAACAGGTCAAACTTCATAATGGTACCAAAATCTCTAAAACCATTTTAAAGGTCACTTAACCCCATTGGGGAGCTGGTATTGAGGCCACACTTGATTACATAAACCCTTTAGACATCTCTTAGTTAGGGGATCCCTTCCTAAATAAGTCCAGTTCCTAGTGGACTCTGGGCCAGGACCTTAATTCCCTGGGTACCCACTTGCAATGGGGAACCTCACCAGTCTCTTGTCCAACCTCATGGGACTTAGTCACCCGTTCTTGGAGGGAGTCTATGAGAACTGACGCCCTGCAGCTTTTACAGAGGATTTACCACCCGATGCCCAGTTACTTACCGTGGCCAACAGAAACTTTCTCCCTCTGTCCAGAGCTCGCTGCCGTGGAGTCCTCCCCAGTTGCCAGAACTCTGGGCCACCATAGGTTGAGATACTGCCACAAGTTGCGGAGAGGTGCAACTTCTCTTTTCCCAGGTTTTCTCCACGAGCTTGGTCCTTTGGGAGACGGAACCAGGGCCTGAGTAATTTGAGCCCGATGTTGGGTGCCAAAAATTTGTTACCCGAATAGGATCTGTGCCCTGGAGCAGTCAAGCCAATGAAACGTACTCCAAGGCAGAAAGAGTGAGAAAGTTTTAATTTAGGAGGTGTACACCAACGGGGATCCAACAGCAATGCAGGCTCTCTCTGTGGAGTCCCCAAGAGACATTTTTACATCAGAGCTTCTATATGATTTTTATAAAGGTTAGAAGTGTTGTTATACATTGTAAGGTAATTACAAGAGACTCTTTATCATACTAAAGAGATACCTGCCGGACATTTCCTTATCAGGCTAAAGACATACATATCTGACATCTGGGCTCTAATCTTCCTGTGGGAGGGGTGGTTCGTAAACCACAGGTGGCAACAGAGCAAAACAAAGCCATTAACAAAGGTATGCAAAAAGGCAGAAGGCAAAGAAGAAAAAAAGAAACTTGTAGGTTCATCATGGCGTTAGTTATGTCAAGCTCTCAGTTGCCCATTTTGAAAAGGACAAAACATGCTGGGGAGTATTAGGGTCACACCTTCATCATTGGTACCTGGTCTGCTCTCTAACACCTTTGTCAGTGAATATGCCGTCTCCAGAGGCAGCCCACATCCCTTTGTGGAATATTTCTTTCCTTTATTGAGACAAAATTTGTCTTTTGATTGTTTTCACCCAGAGGTTCTGGTTCTACCTCTCAGAGTCAATACAGAATAATTTTGATCCCACCTATACTGACAATGGAGTCCCTGGATGGTGCAAATGGTTAGCGTGCTCAGCTGCTAACCGAGGTTGTCGGTGAGAGTCTACCCAGAGGTGCTTTGGAAGAAAGACCTGGTGATCTACTTCCAAAAACGCAGCCACTGAAAACCCCATGGAGTACAGTTCTATACTGACACAAAAGGGGTCGCCATGGGTGTGAATCGGCTGGATGGCAGCTGGTAAAGTATACACTGACGACAGCTCTCATGTGAAGCTAGCCACCTGTCTCTCCTGTATTCTCTTTTTCAGGTGAGAGGATCCTTTTTCCTCAAATGGTCCTCACCTGAAGCCTCATCATCTTTGGAAGTATACTCCAGAGTTTCCCCTTTTGTCTCCATTTGTGAGGCAGAGATCCAGGTGTAGTCTGGTGGGCCCCGAGTATAGAGGAGCACATGGGTCCTCTTGGCCATACTGCAACCAACCGACCAGCTAGTTGCCAACCAGTGTATTGTGACTCATGACAACCCCATCTCCATGTGTATCAGAGTAGAACTGTGCTTCATAGGGTTTTCAAGGCTGTGACCTTTCAGAAGCAGGTTGCTAAGCCTTTCTTCTGAGGCACCTCTGGCTGGATTTGAACTGCCAACTTTTCAGTTAGTAGCCCAGTGCTTAACTGTTCTCACCAACCAGTGACTCCTTTGGCAGCACACACTGCCCTCTAATTTCAGACCACCCAAGTGCAGCTGAGTGGGGAAAGAGGCCACCACACTCAGGAGTCCAGCACCGGGAGCTGCCACCATCTCCCACTGCAGCTTCCAGGCTGTTCGTTTGCTCTGTGCAGCCAGGAGCGGAGCCAGCCAAGGAGCAAGACAAGAGCCAAATAAAGATCCAGATACCACTGCTGGAAGCAGGAGAGGAAGCTGTGGCCCATGCTTGGCATTTGGGATGGCAGCTCAGCCAGCTGGGCTCCCGGGAGGAGCGCCGAGGAGGGAATTGCTCCTGAAGCAAACAGATAAAGAGGTTGTGAGTGAAACACTCTCCACACGGCAATTAACAGGCAAAGATGGCACAGAGTGGACATTTCAATCACGTGGCTGGGGTGCTGCCATCTGGGGCTTCGGCTCCAGAGGTGGCCAGCAGCACGGCTTTCACAAAAGGTTGAGCAGTTGGCATTTCTGTTTGAAAAGCCAGTTTTTGAAGGGTGATTTCTCTGCTCCTCTAATTAACAAGAAGCAGGGATTTCAGGTTGGCAAATCGAACACCCTCTGGCTGGGTGCACATTTCTGCAGTCTCTTGCATCCTTGCTTTTCATGCTCTCTTTAAAAAAGACTTTTAAAAAATAAGCCTTGAGGTAGGCTCATATTTTCGGATTTAATGGGAACGCATAAGGCTGAGTGGAGGGGCTCCAAGAGGCCTGAAAACCCCCTTCCCTTTCCTTTGGGAAGCACTTGAGCCCAGACCCTCCCCTCTCCGGTCCCCCTCTCTACAGTCATCCTAGACACAATATTGGATAGTTTCACTGCTCTCAAAAATCTCAAAGGGTACTCAGTTCCTAGTCAGAGGAATCTAAATGCCCCACATTGTCATTCAGAGTCTTCAGTGGTTTTTCTCATTCTTTCTAGTCAAAAGAACCCAGTTTCCGATGGAACATTTCCTAAGAGGACGTAATTTTGGAAGAGGCTGCATAGGTTTGGCTCACTAGTATTACTCCCCATTCCTAACCCCCAAATTGTCTCATGATCTTGTTTTTCCCTCCCATTCCAGACTCTAAAAAGTTTAAGATTAACCAATGTTCCTCCTTGGAGGGTGGAAAACAAGTGATAATGATCTAAGAATGAAAAACCGAACAAAGCACCCTTCTTGTGACAAGAAAACCAGGATGTCACCAGATAATGCCCAAGAATACCAGTAAAAGATTAACTCATCTGGAACATGACCACCTCAAGGGGGAGCTAACAAACTTCTAAGACTCATAATCCTGTCCCTATAAAGCCTTCGGCCAGTCTCCCTTTGGGAAGATGGTTTTTCAGAGGAATCTATTTCCCTCTGTCTCCTATATGTCAATGTATGATAAAACTCTTGTTGTTCTCCTCACCCCTGTCTCAGAATTGGCTATTGAGACAGGCAGCTCCAATCCATGTTATGGCAGTGGCAATTTCCTCACCCTCCAACACTCTGGAAGCTGGGCAGTACCATGGGTGCCTCCCCTCATCCTGTCATTGCCCTGGAGTTGAGAGCAGAGCCCAGGCAGATGCTGGCCTCTGTTCTGAACCACCTGACTCTGGTGCTGGCTTCCCTGACCGCTGGCACCTAGTTTGGCCCTTGCTCTTCTTTTCTCGTGGGCTTCAGAGTGGTGTAATGCCAGAGCTTGTTCTAACCTGGTCACTTTATAGTGGAGGTTCAGAGCAGGGAGGAGGCATGCTTAAGTTCACACAGCCCATTACTGGCCGAGCAGGAACTTTTATGCATTGTAAGAGCAGGCTTTGTGCCTCAAACTGTTTGCATCTTAAATTCTCCTGTCACCATGTTGGGAGAACAGCGGTGTCGCTCAGAAGTGTTGCTTGGTTGATTAATTTCCTCCTGATTTCTTTCGGCTCTCTCTAGCTGTCTCATGTAAGGAGAAATGAATTTAGCATGAGCAGATCTTATTGGAAGAAAGACCCATGGGGGAGAGGGAGGGAGTTTTCTTCCATTTCCCGAGTGATCTTTGCCCCACTTCTTGCTGATTCCAGAGGCATTCACTTTACTGCTTGTCCAAAGCCCCCAGGCTGGGCTGGGGAGGGCCTGCTTCCCACGATCATGGCTCTGTCTGCTGCTGGTAGTGATCATAGGTGATTATCTCCCCCCATAAACGTGATGGATGGTCCCTTATCAGATAGTAAATCCAAAGCTAAGCAGTTTGCACTGGTTTGCAAATCAGCTCTTCTCTGTCCTGCGGCCCCGGGGAGAGGTTTGTGTGGTGCCAAGCTAATGGTGCCAGTGTTAATGTAGGATGTGACCACTGTTCCCAAGATTCATGACTTTAATTACTTTTCTTCCAGGGGCTGAGTTTATTGTGGAGGCTGCAGGGACAGTGGATTCCTCCTTCCCTTTCATGTGCTCACCCCCATAGGCGTTCTAACAAGAAGTTAATTTTCTAATCTCATTAAAAGCCGCACATTAGACTGAACAAGGCGAGGGTTGAGAATCTGGAGAACTGGCTTCCCAGGGAGAGAGAGGATATGTGCAAAGCCCCCTAGCTCCAATGAGAGTCCCTAGCTCTGTGTTCTAGCCCCAGGCCTGTCCTTGACATGCTGTGTGATCCTGGGCAAGTTATTTGACTTCTCTGAGTCTCAGCTTTCTCACTTGTTGGTATATCGTCTGTGATTCCAGTCTTGGTTGTCTGGGAAGTGACAAAGTGATTCAGGAGCACTTGGCTGTAATATATTCTATTTATCGAGTGTGCATAATGGGCCATTAATCCTCTCAACAGCCCTAAGAGGCCGGTGCTGGTATTATCCTCACTTAATAAAGAGGAACCCAAAGCTCAGAGAGGTTGAATGACTTGCTCGAGATCACACAGCTAGTGAGTGCAGAGCCAGAATTGAAACCCAGATCTTCCTGAGTCCGTAGCCAGGGCTCTTAACAACTCTGCTATACTGTTTCAAGAAGTCTAACTTTCAGCTTCCGTTTTTCAGATCAGTATCATGAGGCAATCATGTCTGCCTCTGCCCTTCCTCACAAGGATTCTCTAAGGTCACAGACTTCAAGACTCTTAAGAGGAAAATTCCATATACCCCTAGTTTTACCAGACTCCTGTCTGGTAAGGAGTATTTCACCACCGCTAGGTTGCCTGGCAGGGATGGAGCATTGCATAGAGCAAAGGACAGCAGTGGGGGAGATCTGCCTTGGCGTCTGGGTGAGTCTCTGCCCAGATCTACAGTAATGGAAGAAAAGCCCTTAAAATCTCCCACCTCCGATTCTTCATCTGTAAAATCAGGAGGTTGAACTGGATTAGCGGTTCTCAAGTCTGGTTGCACCTGAGAAGCACTTAGATGTCCTGGCCCACCCCAGACTAATCAGCTTGGCCCATGGGACTGGCCTTGGAGTTTTTCACAGCCCCTCTGGTGATTATAATGTGCAGTCATGGTTGAGAACCACCGGCCTAGATAACCTCCAGGGTCCTTTCCAGCTCTACATTTCTATGTTTTTATAATTTATTGAGTGTCTACTATCATTCCAGGATAAAATTAATTTGACTTATGCTCTATCTAAATTGCATTAAAACCAACGTTGACTGTGGAACAACGGGAGTGGAGGAACCGGATAATGAAGGCGGGGCTTGGAATCAAGTGTTCCTAATTTTAATCCTGGCCCTGCACCAGTTCATTCTCTGTGAAAACGGAGACCCCAATTTCCCTTTCTCACTCCATTTCCTCATCTGTCAAATAGGGTATAGCCTCCTCAGCAGAATTTTTGCAAATGTGAAACCTAGGTGGAACGGCTAGCATGTAATCAGCTCTTATTATTAAGCCAGTAAGTTTGGAGAGGTCTTCCTTCATACAACTGCCTCCGCCCTCAATCTTTAGCGCCTCTTGGTACTATTATTTCCGGTTGGAACGAATTAAAACTCTGAGATTTTCTTCAAAAGTAATTTGTGACACTGCATGAAGAACTTGAAGTCCCCCTAGAATGTCTCTGAGCCCCGCCTTGGAAATGCTCATTATTTCCACAAAGAAGACTGGGCCCTCTGTCATACGTCCCCTAGTGGAGCTGCATATTTCACATGTTGGCAGAAATAGAAAAAGCAAGGGCTTTGGAGTCCAACAGACTTTTGGCTCAAATACTATATCTGCCACTTAATAACCCTGTAACCTTGAGGAGGTTTCTTAAACTTTCAAAACCTCCATTTAGTGTCTGTAAAATGGGAATAAAATGATCTCACCTGCAAGGGTTTTTTGATAGAATTAAATGATAAAACTCTATAAGGTGTTTAAGGAGCCCAGGTGGCACAATGGTTAAGTGCTTCGCTGCTAACCCAGAGGTTGGCCGTGAAAACCCACCAGCGGCTCCTCAAGAGCAAAGACCTGGCAATCTGCTCCTATAAAGATTTCAGCCTTGGAAACCCTATGGGGGCAGCTCTACTCTATCATATAGGGTTGCTATGTGTTGGAATCAACTCAACAGCACACAACAACACTACCACCTAGTCCTTGATGACTCTTTGCTCCCTTATTTGAAGGAAGAGGCAACATAGACTCAGTGCCAGGCCTAAGGAAATGAAGCAGCCCCACAGCTGACTTTCTTCTCAAGTGCTCTCAGAGAAGATCACAGATGTTTCCTCATCTGATCTCGGAGTGTCCTTAAAAGGAGAATAAAGCAGGTTTATTATGTCAGGCTTATGAGAGCATTGACGGTTCAGTGGTAGAATTCTCGCTTTCCATATAGCAGACCTGGGTTCAATTCCCGGCCATGTATCTCATGTGCAGCCACCACTGTCTGTCTGTGGAGGCTTGTGTGTTGCTATGATACTGAACAGGTTTCAGCGGAGCTTCCAGACTAAAATGGACTAGTAAGAAAGGCCTGGTGATCTACTTCCAAAAACCAACCAGTGAATACCCTATGTATTACAGCGGTCCAGTCCTCAATGAGGATGACACAGGACCAGGCAGCATTTCATTCTGTCGTGCATGAGATCACCATAAATTGGGGTCTGACTCAACGGCAGCTAATAACAACAACAACAATTGTCTCAGGCTTACCTTCCCATCAAATGTGACGAACAATCTTGTTCTTTAAGTAGAAAGATGAGACTATTGGATAAAGCACGATTAGAGGAAAAAAGCTTCTACATTGATTTTCATTCATACATACATACACCAAATATTTATCGAGAACCTGTTTTGTGCAAGTCACTCCCCTAACTCAGAGGTCAACAAACATTTTCTGTAAAGGGCCAAATAGTAATATTTAGGCTTTGTAGGCCATATGGTCTCAGAACTACTCATCTCTGCCATGGTAGTGCGAAAGCAGTCACAGACAATAGGTAAACAAATGAGCATGGCTGTGCTTCAATAAAACTTTGCCTATAAAAACAGTTTTGCCCCCAGATTCAACCTGTAGCTTGTAGTTTGCCAACTCCTGCTCTAGGTGCTTGGGTTATATCAGAGAATAAAAGAGACAAAAACAAAGAAAACACCATGCTTTTGTGGAGTTTATATTCTAGTGGGAGGTTGTTGTTGTTGTGTGCCATCTAGTAGATTCCTACTCATAGCAACCCTGTAGGACAGAGTAGAACTTCCTCATAGGGTTTCCTAGTCTGTAATCTTTAGGGGAGCAGATCGCCAGGTCTTTTCTCCTGCTGAGCACTTAACCATTGTGCCACCAGGGCTCCTTCTAGTGGGAGGAGACAGACAATAAGCACTAAATATCACCAGTACATTTTGAAGTGTATTAGAAGGTGAAATTGTGTCATGGAAATGCAGAGCAGGGTTCAGGCAGCGGTGTACTAGAGTCTATTTTGCATGTCTGATCCCAACTCTACATTCAGTGAGCTCATGTTGGTAGCTTATAATTGGCTGTGATGGCATATTTGCACTATGGAAATCAACAGTGGCTACAAATCAGAGTTTGCCCCACTGGGAACAGGTTGTTAAACATTTACCAGCACACCATTGGGCACTAAGGGGTGGAAAGTGTTGGGTTTTAATATTTTAAAAAGTAGTCATAGTAAGAGTCATTGAGAAAGTGACATCTGAGCAAAGACTTGAAGGAGGATGGGAAGTGAGCCTTACGGATATCTGGGAAAAGAGTTCTTCCATTTAGAAGGAGCAGCTATGGTGGGAGTATGCCTGGCATGCTGGAGGACCAGTAAGGAGGTGGGTATAACTGGAAGAGAATCAGCAAGAGAAAGGATGTTGGGGAGCAGGTGAGAGAGGTCAGTGGGAGGAGCGTAGACCAAGTAGGGCACTGTAAAGAGTGTGTCTTAGGCTGGGTTCTCTAGAGAAGCAAAACCAGTAAAGTGTATAAATATATTTATAGAGAGAGATTATATCAAGGAAAGAGCTCACGCGATTGTAGAGGCTAGAACGTCCCAAGTCCATGGATCAGGGTAGAGGCCTCTCCCAAGTCACACAGCTGCAGAAGCTGGCAAGCCCAAGATCGG
>NW_004444003.1:6111288-6112826 GCF_000243295.1 Trichechus manatus latirostris
AGGTATTGCCACCTAGCTGGCACTGTAATTGTGTCTTTAGAAGGCCATTCCATCATTCTATCAAGCCAGCTGCTTCAGGATGATGGGGAACATGGTAAGACCAGTGAATTCCATGAGCATAGGCCCACTGCCACACTTCATTTGCTGTGAAGTGAGTCCCTTCATCTGAGGCAATGCAGTGTGGGATACCATGATGGTGGCTAAGGCATTCTGTAAGTCCACGGATGGTAGTTTTGGCAGAAGCACTGCGTGCAGTGAAGGCAAATCCATATCCAGAGTAAGTGTCTATTCCAGTAAAGACAAAACCTGCCCTTTCCATGATGGAAGTGGTCCAATGTAATCAACTTGCCACCAGGTTGCTGGCTGATCACCTTGAGGGATGGTGCCATATCGGGGATTCAGTGTAGGTCTCTGCTGCTGGCAGATTAGGCACTCAGCAGAGGCTGTGGCCACGTCAGCCTTGGTGAGTGGAAGTCCATGTTGCTGGGCCCATGCATAACCTCCATCCCTGCCACCATGGCCACTTTGTTCATGAGTCCATTGAGCAACGGCAGGAGAAGTTGGGAAAGAGGATGAGTGGTTTCCACAGAACGCGTCATCCTATCCATTTTATTGTTAAAATCATCCTCTGCTGAGGTCACCCTTTGGTAAGCATTCACATGAGACACAAATATCTTCACGTCTTTAGCCCATTCGGAGAGGTCTATCCACATACCTCTTCCCCATAAATCCTTGTCTCCAATTTTCCAATCATGTTCCTTCCAAGTCCCTGACCATCCAGTCAAACCATGGGCCACAGCCCACGAATCAGTATATAATCGCACATCTGGCCATTTCTCCTTCCAAGCAAAGTGAACAACCAGGTGCACTGCTCGAAGTTCTGCCCATTGAGAGGATTTTCCTTCACCACTGTCCGTCAGTGAGGTCCCAGAAAGGGGCTGTAATGCTACTAGAGTCCACTTTCAAGTGGCGCCTGCATATTGCGCAGAACCATCTGTAAACCAAGCACGAGTTTTCTCTTCCTCAGTCAACTGATCATAAGGAACTCCCCATGAGGCCATAGGTACAGACTGGGAGATGGAAGGTAATGTAACAAAAGTGGAGACCAGGGGCATCTGGGCCACTTCCTCATGCAACTTACTTGTGCCTTCGGGTCCTGCTCAGGCCCGATCTCGAATATACCACTTCCATTTAATGATGGAGTGCTGCTGTGCACGTCCAACTTTATGGTTCTGTGGGTCAGACAACACCCAGTTCATGATGGGCAGCTCAGGCCTCATGGTGACTTGGTGCCCCATGGTTAATCGTTGAGTCTTGACTAAGGCCCAGTAACAAGCCAAAAGTTGTTTCTCAAAAGGAGAGTAGTTATCTGCAGAGGATGGCAGAGCTTTGCTCCAAAATCTTAAGGGTCTGTGCTGTGATTCACCAATAGGGGCCTGCCAAAGACTCCAAACAGCATCTCTATTTGCCACTGACACTTCAAGCACCATTGGATCAGCTGGATCTTATGGTCCAAGTGGCAGAGCGGCTTGCACAGC
>NW_004444003.1:6117839-6164594 GCF_000243295.1 Trichechus manatus latirostris
GCTCACGCGATTGTAGAGGCTAGAACGTCCCAAGTCCATGGATCAGGGTAGAGGCCTCTCCCAAGTCACACAGCTGCAGAAGCTGGCAAGCCCAAGATCGGAAGGGCAGAGAGCAGGGCTCCCACTCACAGGCTGTGCAGATCGACGAATCCCAGTTTCGGCAGATAAGCTGACAGCTCAAAGTCCCAAGAACGGGAGATGAGACTACAGGAAGCAGCCGCAGGATCCAGAGAGAGCAAAAAGCCAGAACGTCTTCTTATATACAGATGTGGGCCACACCCCCAAGAAGACTCACTTTCATCTGATTGGCTACTCACAGCATATTCAATCATGGGAGTGATTACCTTAAAACATGGAGAATCATGGCCCAGCCAAATTGACACACAATCTTAACCATCACAGAGTGGAAGCAGGGAGACAGAGACTTTTACAGAAATCTAGGTGAGAAATAATGGCAGCAATGTTCCCAGTGGTAGTAGTCGGCCAGACCTGGGTCTGTCATGACACCGCTGTTCCCCAACCGCACCAAAAGAGATGGGTGAAAGAAAAGCAAGACCCGTATAGGAGGGATCCCAAGGTGTTAGAAGTGGTAGTGCCAACGTGATATGCTGCCAGGTTCAGAATTGTTATTAACTGAGGATGGTTTGAAGGGAAGATTAGAAATAGAGTTTTGGCACACGTTTGAAATGTCTATTTGAAATCCTAGTGAAGATGTCGACTAGGCAGTTGGATAGTCAAGTCTGGTGTTCAGGAGAGGGATCTTGGCTGTAAGATACGAAGTTGGGAGTTGCCCACATATGGATGGCATTTAATTTGAGATCATCAAGTATAAATGGAGTATTGAAGAGGTTCAAGGACCAAGCTCTTGAGCACTTCAATGTTTGGAAGTTCATGAGATGCAAAGGAGCCAGCAAAGAAGCCAGGAAATGAAAGACAAGTGAAGTAGGAAGAAACTGTTTTTTTTTCCCCCCAAATAAAAACCTTTGGTTATTTCCCTTCTTTCCTTAAGAAATTATAATTCAAAGTCCAGTGCAAATTCTAACCCCTTTGGGACATGTTCCATAACCACTCCAGCTCAAAGCACTTTTTCCCTTCCATGAGCACGTCCAGGAGCTCTTACACAGACCACTCATTTGTCACTTCTCACAGGCTGCCTTGGGTTGACCACTTTTCCCAAGAGGAAGGCTTGTCACCCACCCTAAGTCTCAGCCCCTTGAGGGCAGTGATCATGCCCTAGACTCTCCATGTTCCCACACGATCTGGCAGGCAGCTTTGCACACAAATGCACACTAAACAATAGGCAGATGGATTGAGGTTGGGTTTGTACATTCACTCACCTACATGTACCGAGCTCTTACTTCATGCAAGCCACAGGGCATAAACTTCTTAAAGTAAGGTTATAGGGAAACCAAGTTGTTTTGAAAAATCTACCAGAATATCAGGTCACAGAAAAGTTTAAGGAGAAAAATACGGAAAGAGAACGTCTTTGGCTTCCTGAGGGAAAGTCTTAGGGAAGACCCCTAGTTTGACTGACTAACCCCATTCAGTCTCCAAGTGATGCTACAGACAGAACTTATGGGACTTTTAGCTGCTGTTCACTTTGTAGATAGACTCTTACCCTGTTTTGGCCTTTCTTTGTTCCTTGGCAAATGCAAGAGATGGCATTCTGACTTCCTCAAGAGAGTGCATGGGCACTTTAGAACTGGAGCTCGCAGAAAAGTGTTGCTTGGTGGTGGTTTCTGCTGAGGACCCTTTCTGCTGGCTATTCTCTGGTGCTGCTCATGGAAGAGGCTGCATAGCCCCAGCTCACTATTGTTTACTTCCCCCATTGCTAACTGACACATTGTCTCATGATCTTTTTTTCTCCAGTCTCTACAAAAAGGTTTAAGATTAACCTATGTTCCTCCCTAGAGGGTAGAAAACAAGTGATAATGATCTAAGAATGAAAAACCAAACAAAGCATCCACCTTGTGACAAGAGTAGGCAGGATGTCACCAGATAATCCCCAAAGATGTCACCAGATAACCTCTAAGAATACCAGTAGAAGGTTAAGTCATCTAAGACATCATCACCTCAAGGAGAAACTACCACCAACACCAAAGATCCATAATCCTGTCCCTATAAAAGACTTCAGCCGATCTCCAGTGGGGGAGAAGGGTTTTCTGGAGGAATCTATTCCCCTCTGTCTCCTATATATTGATATATAATAAACATCTTGCTGCTCACCTCACCCCTGTCTCAGAGTTGGCTATTGCGGCAGGCGGCTCCAAACCACGTTATTGCGGTAACAAACTTGGTGGCCCGTCCGGGAGCTCGAGCTGCTTGAGACGCAGCAGCCCTAGGGCAGGGCCTGGGACTGATTGACAGCTTCCCTGACAAGTGGCGGCGAGAGGTTTCATTTGCCTCTGGAGAGACTGTCGGCCAGACCTGGGTCTGTCATGACACCGCTGTTCCCCAACCGCACCAAAAGAGATGGGTGAAAGAAAAGCAAGACCTGTATAGGAGGGATCCCAACATGAGTTCGTGACTCCTCTCCCTGTGGTGCTCAGGGCCGGAGTGGATAGGGCAGGCCCAAGGTTTCCGGAGTGGGACCTGAGCCCTTGGTTTCTGGGGTGATAGGCAGCCCCAGATGACCGTACCCGTGAGTAGGCTCGCCAGCAGGGACTCCTGGTGACTCTAGAGTTCTGGTTCTGGGTGTGTGAAGTGTGCCTGGGTGGTTGAGATTCTCTACGGTAACCTCTGCTGGCAAGCGGGGCCATCTGAGAGGTTGAAGGGGGTCGAGAAAATCTCCCTCAGCTTGCGGGATTTATTCATTTACTGTGGTTCTGTGTCTGTCCTGTCCATTGTCTGTGTGTAACTAGTATTATACCATCTACTTGGGTGCCCTGATTCGGCTGTTAAGAGAAAGCTTCCAAAAATAAAAAAAAAGGGCACGCAGGAAACACCCATCATGGGAGGAGGCACATCTTTCCCAGCCAAATCTCCTCTAGGCTGCACTCTAGCAAACTGGAAGAGGTATAGCTATGAGCCTATGACAAAGAAAAAAATGATATGTTTATGTAACAATGTGTGGCCCCAATACCAGCTGGGGGACCAGCAACTTTGGCCCCAAAGTGGAACTTTGGTTTATGGCGAGATTTTTCAGCTTGATTTGTTTTGTAGAAGGGAAGAAAAATGGGATGAAGTTCCCTATATTCAAGCTTTCATGTCTCTATAACAAACTTCAAATCCCTCTAACCAGGTTCTTTTCCAGGAAAAGCTGAAGGCAAAAGTGCTTCCTGAATCCTCACCAGAGAGTCCCCTCTTAGAAGGAATAGCTCCGATAACTGCTTTGGTTCCCTCCCGCCATATAGGGAAGGTGCGGTAGAAGCAGACAGGTCAGGTCGAAGAATGATGGCAGAGTCCCCCACAGAAAGGGCTGAGCCTGATTCTAGTCTGGCCAGCTTGAGAGAAACAGACCAAGGAAGGGAATCGGGAAGTAAGAGTCCGACTTCATCAGGTATGGTCTTCCCCCCACTACACACACCCGTCTGGGTACTGTTTTCGGTGAGGGCACTGCTGAGGCTCGTGCAGGGCAATTTCTTTTGAGAAAAATTCCAGCCGAAGGAGGAACAATGTTAGTTCATACTCCTTTCTCTACCTGTGACTTGTATAATTAAAAGAATCACAGTCCTCCTTATCGGAGTAACCCAAATAGGATGGTGGAGTTCTTCCTTGCCATTTTCTACAGATCCCACCTGAAAATGCATGTGCCTTGCAGGCGACACTATTGCTTGAAAGAATAGTGACACATAGTGACATTCCTTTCCATAAGAAAGACCTGGATGAGCCCAGTCAGCCGCACCGGTTAAAATTACCTTAAAACCTAGAACACCTATTATAAACCAGAGACAATATCCCCTCTGCAAAGAAGCTTTAGAAGGGATCACACCATTGGTGCATCGATACATAAAAATTGGACTTTTAAAATTTTGCCAGTTTCCGTACAACACCCCTATCGTACTGGTGTTGAAACAGGGAACAAGACAACATTGGGCTGTTCGAGACCTGAGAAAAATCAACCACGTAGTAGAGGACATTCATCCGATTGTGCCAAACCCATATATTCTCTTGGTTACTATACCCAGTCAATGTACTTGGTTTTCAGTACTAGACTTAGAAGATGTCTTCTTTTGTATTCCTCTACATCCTGAGTCTCAGCCTCTATTTGCCAGTGAATGGACTGATATTAAGACAGGGAATTGCTGTGGAGGTACTAAATCAAACCCTGGGACCAGCCAGGCAACCGGTGGCCTACTTTTCAAAACAGCTGGACAACACGGCCTGGAGATGGCCCCCTTGTCTTCCAGCCATGGCTGCGACATGTGACTTGTTACAGGAAGCCAAGAAATTCACCCTTGGACAAAAGGTAACAGTAAACACACCACATACAGTTTTGCCTCTTTTGGAATAAAAGCCAGGTCTTTTTGGCTCACAGCAGGACGGATGAGAAAATGTCAGGCAATCTTTTTAGACAACTCAAGTGTGGTTCTGAAGGCTGTCTCCTCCCTCAATCCCACCACATTGCTGCCTATTTCAGAAGATGTCCCTGTATATGACTGCCTAGAAATAATTGAAGGAGTTTATTCTAGCAGACCAGATCTCTCAGATGTTCCTTTGACTGACCCAGAGATAGAAATGTATATGGATGGCAGTAGCTTTCTATATGAAGGATGCCACAAGGCAGGATATGTGGTGGTGACACAAACTGAGGTCTTAGAGGCAGCTCCACTTCCTGCTGGCCCTTCACATCAAAAGGCTGAACTCATAGTCCTCGGGTGGGCCCTACAACTAAGAATAAGAAGACACATAACTGTGTATACTGATAATAAATATGCCCATCTCGTCCTTCACTCACATGGTGCCTTATAGGAAAAAGGAGACTTCTGAATCTGCCAAGAAAGAAATAAAACATGTACCAGAAATCCTAGAACTCCCGAAGACAATCAATGATCCCCCTCAGGTGGCAGTGGTATAATGCTCCGGACACCTGGAAATTTTAAATACCTGTTGGTTTTCGTAGACACCTACTCAGGGTGGGTAGAAGCTTTTCCATGTCAGACTGAACAAGCCCAAGAAGTGACCAAAGCATTACTCAAGGAAATAATACCTCATTTCGGTCTACCAATATCAATCCAAAGTGACAACGGAGGAGCATTTATGGCAAAAATTACACAAGAAGTCAGTAAGGCTTTAGATATAAACTGGAAGTTACACTCAGCTTAGAGACCACAATCAACTGGAAAAACTGAAAAGATGAATCATACTCTGCAAAAGACCTTGGCGAAACTTTGCCAAGAGACAAACTCCATTTGGGTACAAGTTTTGCCTATTGCCCTGCTCAGAATCTGGGTAGCCCCTTGAAGCGGGCTCAAGTTAAGCCCTTATGAGTTAATATATGGGAGACCATTCCTGAAAAAGTCGACTTTCCCCACCTCTGTAATGACTGAGGTGGAGAAAAGAGACTGGGTCCATTCTCAGGGAACCGTCATAAACACTGTTAAACAATATGCTTCTTCTCGCTTGTCCTTTCCTTCTCACATTCCCCTTCATAGGTTCCACCCAGGAGATCGAGTCCTGTTGAAAACCTGGAAGAACCAACACCCAGAGGATCAACTGACCCGTAAGTGGGAAGGGCCTTTTGAGGTTCTCCTGACCACCCACTCGTCTCTGAAATTAGCAGGAGTGGCAGCGTGGGTACATCACTCAAGGGTGAAGGCAGCTCCACCCAAAGGAAGAAGAATCGAAAGACCATCATATTCCTGCACTCCAATTCGAGATCTGAAATACAAGTTCAAAAAACTTACAGAATAATGATCCTAACCCTGTTCTTTGGTTTCTTTTTACTTCCCCAGGAAGTGTGGATGAAAAAAATTCCAGTGATCCTACAAGCCAGGGGAACTCCAACCCTACAGGTGGGAGACACTTTAACCCTCCCATGTGTACTATCATCCCTAATTCCGATAGGTGCAGTTAAGTGGATCATAGAAAAGTCTGAAAGAGGACAGATAACTGTTTGGGACTTCAGGACCACTGGTTCCAACTGGGTAACACCTATGGCTGATACCACTCAGTCACGCCATCGGGATTTTTCAATCACGGTTTCAGATATAACCTTATCCGACCCTGGAACATACTATTGTGTAAAGTATAAAAAGAGGTCACCCTGAGATGCAGCTGATTTCCACTCTAACTTACCCCCTGCCTATAGCCCCTAGTCGACATTGGGAGTTTTCTCACCCCAGCAATGCCCCTAACCAGCAGGAAGTAGCCAGAAAAGAAGCAACGCCCTGATTCCCAAGATTGAGAAACTTCCAATAAAAAAGGGGGATTGGAAGAGGCTGTATAGGCCCGGCTCACTATTGTCTACTCCCCCATTGCTAACCGCCACATTGTCTCATGATCTTTTTTCCTCCGTCTCTACAAAAAGGTTTAAGATTAACCTATGTTCCTCCCTAGAGGGTAGAAAACAAGTGATAATGATCTAAGAATGAAAAACCAAACAAAGCATCTTGTGACAAGAGTAGGCAGGATGTCACCAGATAATCCCCAAAGATGTCACCAGATAACCTCTAAGAATACCAGTAGAAGGTTAACTCATCTAAGACATCATCACCTCAAGGAGAAACTACCACCAAAGATCCATAATCCTGTCCCTATAAAAGACTTCAGCCGATCTCCAGTGGGGGAGAAGGGTTTTTTGGAGGAATCTATTCCCCTCTGTCTCCTATATATTGATATATAATAAACATCTTGCTGCTCACCTCACCCCTGTCTCAGAATTGGCTATTCCGGCAGGCGGCTCCAGTCCGCGTTATTGCAGTAACACTCAGACTACCCTGACACCCTTACAAATATTCCCAGAGCCTGTGACCCCTCTTCTCTCATCCTTGTTATCAGCATCAGCCACTCACAGAAGCATTCTCCTTCTGCAGCCACTGTGAGTCACTTTTTATTCTCCCATTGGAGAACATGGGACTCATCCCTGCAGTGAACTCCAGGAAAACAGATGAAGAGAGAAAGAGCTTAACAAGTGGCCTGACACCTACTACCAGATTTTCAACTATGTCATTCCTTTCTGTTCTTGTGATGGTTAATTTTATGCATCAACTTGGCTAGGCTATGGTGCCCAGTTGTTTGGTAAAATGCTAGTCTAGTTGCTGCTATAAATAATTACATGTGATTAAATCAGTTGGCCTCAAGTAAAGCAGATTACCTTCCATAATGGTAGGATTGATTGTGGTTGGGCTTCAATCAATAAGTTGAAGGCCTTAAGAGCAAAAAGGGGAGTTGCCCTAGGATGTGTTCTGCCTGCAGATTATAAATAGACATTTTGCCAGAACATTCTTAACTCCTCACTCTTCTTGCGGCCTGACTTATGGATTTGGGGACACAAGCCTAACAAGAGCCTCCAGCCTGTCCCCTGACCTACAGATTTGAGACTTGACAACCTCCCCCCCAAATTGTGTGAGCCAATCCCTTGAAGTAAATCTCTCTCTCTTTCCCTACACACACACACACACACACACACACGCACACACAGACACACACTCACACATCACCACTGGCTCTGTTTCTCTAGAGAAACCTGACTGAGACAGTCCTTGAGTGTTCATTTGTATGGGGAGCTCTGACCCAACTTCTCTTCTCTTCAGCATGTTGACTACATCCAGGGGGTTTCCCCAGAAAGGCCCTTGCTCCTCGTCTTGGAGAACTTAGCTCCTCATTGTGCATTCTTCTCAGTGAATTTCTTCATCAGCATCTCTGCCTTTCTCCCCTCTAATCTGCATCCAGTCTTGGAGAGCTGGATCAGTGTCTTCTATTTCTCTGTAAATCTCTGCTCTCCACATTGCAACCAGGTGACTGGTTTTTAAATTGTGTGCTCAAAGGGCCATGCACTTAACGCTTTTTATGAAAACCAGGACTCAAAACAGTGCCCTGCATTTGGTTGAGCTCAGCGGTTGTTTGAATGAGGGAAAACCTTTGAAAATGCCCTTTGCTAGCCTCTAGCCTCCACAAAGAAGCAAACCTTTTTGACCACAGTCTTTCTCACAGATTTTATTCTACATAGTTAGCAGCGGAGATCTGAGTCATTGAGCCTGCTTCTCTGTGGTTTCTGCCTCCCCGTCATCCCCGTTTTATATAGTATTTGGTCATTTAGGCTGTTACTTATTCCTTCCTACCCCCCCCCAAAAAAAAATAAAGGTCACCCTATCAAAGACCTGGGGATTGTTCATGGTTGAGAGAGCTGGATAGAATCTGGGCCATTTTCCCAGCTGTGGACACTATCCTGGGAAAAACGACACTTTAGCTACAGCACAGCAGAGGGGAATAAACAAGAACACTGGTGACAGGCAAGCATGTGTGTGGCCTTGGGCAATTACTCAATCTCTTCAAGCCTCAGTTTCCTTATGGAAAATTGAGTATAAGAACCATGCTTCATTAGGCTGATGTGGTAATATAAGTAAACATCTAGTATGATGTCCACACATAGTATGTCTCTCGTTGTTGTTGTTAGGTGCCCTCGAGTTGATTGTCAACTCGTAGCCACACCGTGTGACGGAGTAGAACCTCCATCGGGTTTTCTTGGCTGTAATCTTTACAGGAGCAGATCAGCAGGTCTTTATCTTGAGGAGCTGCTGGGAGGATTGGAACCTCCAATCTTTCAGTTAGCAGCTGCGTGCTTAACTGTTGTGCCACCAGTCACAACAGTTTTTATCTTATGTTTCTCCCAAAATTTCATGTCCACCAAGAACCTCAGAATATGACCTTATGTGGAAATAGGGTCTTTGCAGATATAATTTAGGTGAGGATTCTACAGAGGGTTTGTCAGAACAGGATTTGGGAGTGCTTCAGTGGTCAGTGCAATGCCACAAGATTCAGTAACTGATTCATTTACCATCTCTCTTCCTTGAACTCTCCGCTGAAGGTCTTGGCTCAAGGGTGTTTTGTCGGGAGACGGGTCTCAGGACAACGATGATGGGAAGCAAAGCTACCTAGGAAGATGAAGAGTAGGTGCCTACAATGCCTAGAACCTTATAGGTCCACAGCAGGGGATTGTTTCTGTTTTAAAGGGCAAGAGATGCTTGGTCTAGGTATAGGATAGCAGGGCTATTAAGGGCTGAAGTCCCCCGGGTAGAAGGGAGTTGGCTTCTTGAGGATCTGTAGTTACCGGAAGCACAGCTGAGCAGGTCCACAGCTAGGAAGGCCTGGCTGTGGGTAGGTGAGGGCTTTAACAGCTGGGCTCAGGGGCCAGAGTTGGGTTGGGGGTACTGTCAGTTGGCCTTGATGCCCTTGGCTGCCTTGGGGCACAGGGCACAGATGACAATGGAGGAGAGGCTGACAGAGGGCCTAGTGCAACTTGCTGACTACAAGGAGCCATGACATTGGGACTTCTGGTAATGGGTGTGTGTTTTGACCTTTGTGAGCTTTCCCTAACAGACAAGCAGTAGCACCTACTTGGCATCTCTCAGCAGTACCTCAGAAACCAAAGCTTTCTAGCTCCAAATTATTTTTAAACGGTGGCCCCAGAGATTTCTGGGCTCCTGACCAGAAATAGCAGGGGAAATAAAGTATGTTCCCCTCTTCCCATCACCATGGGGCCAACTACAAGCCACTCCTCTGAGTCACTTTTAGGGGTGACTTGTTACTTTCGCCACCTTCAAGGGTTTGGTTCTCACAGTTCTGGAAGCTAAAAGTCTGAAATCAGAGTGTCAGGAGTGCTGATTCCTTCTGAGGGCTCTGAGGGAGACTCTATTCCATGCCTCTCTCCTAGCTTCTTGTGACACCCAGCCATCTTTGGCATTCCTTGGTTTGTGGCAGCAAAACTCCCAACTCTGCCTCCATTGCCACATGGCTGTCTTCCTTATATGTCTGTCTGTATCTCTTCTCCTCTGTAAGGACTTCAGTCATATTGGTTTAGGACTCCCCCTACTCCAATGTGACCTCATTTTAACTAATTACACCTGAAAAGATCCTATTTCCAAATAAAGTCACATTCACAGGTACCAGCGGTTAGGACTTCCACATATCTTTTTGGGGCACACAAATAAACTCATAACACTCCTCTGGCATCCCACCCCCCAACCCAACCACACCAGCACACCCAGCTAAAGCCCTGAGTCAGGAGGAGCACGGGGGAGACGAGGCTGCAGCGAAGGAGGGAGCCAACCTCCTGGTGGTCCGTGCAAGGATTCTATATTTTCTCCTGAGAGCGATCGTGAGTCAATGAAGAATGGTAGGCAGGGAGTAACATTATCAGATGTGCCTTTTTAAAAAGACCACCGTGATGGTTGCGTGGAGAACGGATGGACATGGGGGGGTCCAGTGGAGGGCTGAGGCAAGGAGTCCTGGTAAGAACTGAGGACAGAGTGGCATCCATGGAGATGAAGAAATGGTGGACGGAGTTGAAAGCTATTTTAAGAGGATTGGAAGTGGGGGTAAGTTTTCATACACACACTCTCATGCACTCTTTGATAAAACAGTGGCTCATGTGTAGCACACAGTGGGCACAGAAGAAAGATTTACTCCACGTCCCACCTCCCGGCTTCACCTTCTGAAGCCTCACCGACAGTGCAATGTATGACATTTCTCAGCCTCCACAGCCCCCACCCAGGGATCCCCGTGCTCTGGAGTCACAGGAAGAAAGCGCTCCATCAGCTAAGCTCCCTCCCTGACTTTTTTTTTCTTTTCCATTTAAAAATCCTGCAGATGTCACTGACAGGCCACAGCAAGAGCTGTGACTCTGTAACTCCACGTAATGTGTAATTATAGCAACACAAGCATAAAATTACCAAGGACAAGTAGCTGCAAAGTAATTATATGATTCTTTGTTACTTAGACTTTTTTCTTTTTAAGCTGATTCCATTAAAAGCACCAGTTTGGAGGGAGGGCAGGGAAAGCAGGTGGCAGATGGGCTACAGGATGGATTGAGAAGTGAGTTCAGCATCAACAGAGCACTAAGTCAAGGGCAAAGGCCTAGTTGATGTGAGGGACATCTGTGCCCCCCTTTGTTCTGCTGCTCTAATTGCCTTGCCACCCAACTTTTCCCTCGGCAAGGAGGGTCACTCCAATCCCCTGGGGAAGCAGCACCGGGTGTGAGCAATGTGGTGGTGGTGGAGCTGGCGGCGGGGGAGGGGATCAGGGAGATGGAATGGGGGAGGGGAAGGATGAGGGGACGGTATGGTTTTTCCTGGGGGCCCTGGAGTCACCATGAAGTGGTGCAATGTAATGTTGTTCCCACACTATGTCCTCAGTACACTCTCCCAGCCCTTCTTCCCCATGCCATCACCCACTTCCAACACACTCCTCAGCTCCTGGCTTTGCAAAAACCCCAAAGGCTGGCATTAGAAGGGGACCTGGGGCTTGTGACCCAGCTGAGAAACAGAATGGGAGGATGGATATCCCTTCTTCCGACCACTTACCCTGTGTGCATCTGTAACCCCAGGGCACGAGGCTGGAGATGGCAGTCTATGTGCAGCCTTATGCGAAGACTTCCCCACCTGCTCCCCATCCACAGGGGCTCAGTTACTGTGTGTGGCCTTGTCGTTCCTCCATCCGTGTAGCTTCCTGTTGAGTCCTTACAGCTGCTCTGCAATGACAGTCCCACCGTGGCCATTGCTGGGTTCAGCGACGCCACTCCGCACGCGTGTGCAGGCACCAAGCCGCCCTCTGCATCTACCCAGCTCAGGGCTGAACACACGGTAGGTGGTCAGTGAATATCTACTGGCTGGAGTATTGGACTTGGCTTTGAGGCAGGCCATCCAGTGAGAGAGGACTGTAGTCCCACCCTCCTTCTCCAGTGGGTACCAGGCTAAGAGCAGTTTCCTGAAGGCCAAACGGTTAATGTGCTCTGCTGTTAACCAAAAGGATGGAGGATTGAGTCCATCCAGAGGTGCCTCTAAAGAAAACCCTGGTGATCTACTTCAGAAAAATCAGCCATTGAAGACCCCACGGAGCACAGTTATACTCTGACACACATGGGGTCACCATGAGTTGGCGTCGACTCAACAGCAACTGTTTTTTTTTCCTCTGCAGCAATAAGAAGGGTCCTAGCAGGAGGGGATTTGCCTGTTTCTAACTTTCTGGGCTCTACTAAGTGTGGGTCAGCTGAGAAGATGGCTCATCCCCATGCCTCCAAGACTACCACGCTCAGTTCAGCTCTTGTCAGTCCCGTGCTTCTATCACAGGCCGTTATGCTATCTTTAAAATGAAATCGTTTGGCCCTCTCATCCACTTATTTGCACCATTATTCATTTGCACTCATTTACATGATGCTTCTGCGGCATTTTGGTAAGCTCCTTGCATGCGTGTGTGTGGTCATTTCTCCTCAACTGGACACCGTAGTGGTTTCCACTGACGGGGGATCCGTGTGGTGCCCAGCCCAGCGCCTCGTGCATGGTCAACTGCATCTTGCGAATGTCCTCAGGCATTCGTTGCAGTCACTTTCTAAAACTCTCTCTCCCTCATACCCATTATGGTTTCTATTACAGAGCAATTATCCCTCAGTGCAGCTGTGTAATTCACAGGTCACATCCATTCAGCCTGCTAATGGCGTTGGGCAGACCCACACTTAGCAGAGCCCAGAAAGCGAAAATAGGCAAATCCCCTCCAACCAGGACATTTCTTGTTGCTGCAGAGAGAAAAAAACCAACTGCTGTCAAGCTGACTCATGGCAACCCTATGTGTGTCAGACTAGAACTGTGCTCTGTGGGGTTTTCAATGGCTGATTTTTCAGAAGTAGATCACCAGGCCTTTCCTCAGAGGCATCTCTGGGTAGACTCAAATCTCCAACCTTTCCATTAGAAGCC
Organism: Trichechus manatus latirostris; assembly: GCF_000243295.1. NCBI lineage: Eukaryota > Metazoa > Chordata > Mammalia > Sirenia > Trichechidae > Trichechus > Trichechus manatus. The sequence goes on from NW_004444003.1 coordinate 6,130,688, forward strand.
AAGTGCTTAATCATTTGCACTACCCAGGGATTGCTGTAATTTATGTAACTGCTACCATATCAATTGTTTCCAATTTTCTGCTATTACAAACGACACTGCAGTGTTTGGGAAAGCATTTTCCTGCAAGTATCAGAAAATCTGATTATAATGGTTTAAACAAGAGTTTTCCCTCCTTCCTTTTTTTCCACGTTCCCTTCTGTTTTCCTCTAAGGTAACAAGAAGTCAAGGTGGGGCAGTACAAGGCTAGGGCAGCTGCTCACAGATGTTAAACAGGAACCAGATGCTTCTGTCTTCCTGTTCTGCCGTCCTAGTGTGTAGCTTGGTCCTCCTGGTCAAAAGATGGCTGCTGCATCTCCTAGGACAAGACAGAAGGGAAGTCCTCCATCTAATTGAGCAGACATGTCACATGGCCGGTACTAGCTTTAAAGGAGGCTCTAAATTGATGTATTTTATCTTACAGGCTTGAGGTAGAGGAAGGCAAGGAAGAAGGCAGTTGGAATGGTGTGTAAGCCAGTCTCAGAGTACACCTGCCACATCATATGTGTGAGTATAGCTGTAGGAAAGATTCCTAGAGTTGGATTTTTTTTCTTTTAGCCCCACATGGTTTGGCTTGGTATTCAAGGCCTAAGATCTGGACTCTTATCCCTTATTCTTTCTTACATGTCCCTCTGACTCAGCCAACCTAGTTTTTAGCTTCTGAACACGTGATGTGGTTTGCTGTGATACCACGTGCCCTGTTGTCCCTTGCCTCGGACCACACTGTCCTGGAATTAGCCTCCTCCGAGTTTGGTTATATCTCCATTTCCTCTAAAGCATTTCCTAAGCAATTCAGCTGGGCACAAATGTCTTCTTTTTCCAGACTTAGATCTGTATGTTTCCGGTCTCAACCCCTCCCTTCCCTGTCCTGTAGAATTTCTCCAGGGCTCTATTTACTTGAGGACCTAAGGGGGCGGAAATTAACAGAAAGAGCGAGTCAAGGCTATAAGCTTGGCCCGGAGACAATGCCTCCTACTTGGAGGGAGGTGGAATCTATTCTCAACCTCGTCCTCATGGATTTGTGCCCAAATTCTGCTGAATGGGGGCTGCAAGTAAAACGTGAAATTGTTTAGGTGGCATTGAGTCTGCATTTATGGTGATGGAAAATTTGGCAACAGATATTGGTGGTGATTGCACAACACGATTAATGTAATTAGTGTCACTAAATTGTACATGTGAAAACTGTTGAATTGGAAAATGTATTATGTATATTTTTATAATAATAATAAAAGAATAACCTTTTTTTAAAAGTGAAAAAGCAATTTCACTGAAGTCTCTGAAGGGCACTGGGAGGCAACGTGGCCCCTCAGGGACAGTGCGTGGCCTGTTCCATGTGGAGTTACTGTAGGAGTTTCTGGGAGCAGTGGGCGGAGTGGACAGAAAATGGAAGATGAAATCTCCTGCAATAAGCCCATGGTTCCCTGCAACAGTGAAGTGACTCATGGGGGTTTGTGAGCAGCAGTGGCTTTGCCACAAACATTAGCGCCCTTGGCAGCAGCCGGCAGGGAGCAGGAGCAAGAGAGGTGGACAATGACCAGGGTCCGTGGTGGCTGGGAGGACTGTGTTCTTGAGCACACATGAGATGTCCTTAGGGGTGGGGTGGGGTATTGGGGGCTGCTAAGGCCCTCATGGCACAGTGGTTTAGCTTTCATCTGCTAACCGATAGGTCGGTGATTCGAACCCACCAAACTCTCTGTGGGAGAAAGATGTGGCAGTCTGCTTCTATAAAGATCACAGCCTTAGAAATCTTATGGGGTAGTTCTTCTCGGTCCTACTGGGATGCTATGAGTCAGAATCGACTTGACAGCAATGGGTTTGGTTTGGTTTTGGTAAGGTCCAGGAATAGCAGGTAGATGGAGCCAGAGAAATCTTGTCTTATAACTGGTACTTTGATTTTTTTTTTTTTAATGGGAAAACTTGGGTTATATATGCATATGCTGTCTTTAAGGAGCCCCAGTGTCACAATGGTTAAGTGCTCTGTTGCTAATGGAAGTGTTGGAGATTCAAATCCACCCAGCGATTCCTCAGGAGAAAGACTTGGTAATCTGCTCCCGTAAAGATTACAGCCTAAAAAAACCTATGGAGAAATTCTACTCTGTCACATAGGGTTACTAGGGGTCAGAACCAACTGGTTGGCACCTAACAACAACAACAACGTTGTCTTCACGTCTAGATGGTAACTCCCCTGAGGTCAAGAACTGTGCTCTATACCCCTCTCTATCCTGACCAGCCTCTTTCACATGAAGTGAATTGCCTTCTTCATTACTTTAGCTACAAGAAATTTTCAGCAAGCTTATTTTGGAAAGGAGTCCCTGGGTGGTGAAACAGTTAATGTACTTGGCTGCTAACCAAAAGGTTGGAAGTTCAAGTCTACCAAAATGCACCTAGGAGGAAAGACCTGGAGATCTATTTCTGAAAAATCAGCTATTGAAAACCCTATGGAGCACAGTTCTACTCTGACACACATGGGGTCACCATGAGTCAGAGTCGACTGGTTTTGTTTTGTTTTGTTTTTTGTTTTATTTTGCAGACTACACCAGCAAGTAGCATTGCTCAAAGCTAGATAGTCTAGGGGTGCTTTGTCTGATAGGCTGCACACATTTTAGAATTACATGTGCCTAACTAAAATTATTGTATTCCTGCTCTCTGGAGTGGAAGTTTGGAGCTTCTGTGTTGTATTAGATTCCAAATTATTTTCTAAGGAGTGTTGGCCTTTATTTCCTTTTTTTTTTTCTTCTTTCTGTTAACTTTTCTTCTCTCCTGGCTTCTGCCTTGCTGTCTTTTCTCAAATGTTTATTGAGCAACAGTCATTAAGAAGGAAGGAGTCAGACTGGACTCAAATCCTGACTTTGCCAATTACTAGCTAGCAGTGTTGGATAAATTACTTACCCTCTCTGTCCTCAGTTTTCTCATCTATCAAATGGGGATAATGATAATATCTACTTTGTGGGATGTTGGTAGGATTCAATGGCTTAATACATGTAAAATGCTTAGAATAGTTAATTGGCACATAGTAAGAAGTTAAAAAAAAGTTGGCTATTTTTATGTAGAAGTGCCAGGTATGGTGATAAGTGCCAAGGGCACATAGTCGGCATGACCCCTGCCTTCTTGTAGCTTGCAGTTCAGTGTTACAGGGTGCTTTCCCAGTTCACCACCACAGCTGATTTTCAAAACATAGAAGTCCTTCTTCACTGGGTATACTGAAAAGCTGAATCCTAGGAAGTTGTTAGAGAATGTAATTGTGCATTAACCACCATTTAATTCATTTCAAATGTGACTGAGTTAAACACTAAATTTTAAGATTCCTTTTTATTTTATCAAAGTAAAGCATGCAAACAGATAATTTAAAAGTGCTGAAAGGTTAGAACAACAAACAAAAAACCATTAATCCCTTAGCTCCCACTTCTTCCTATCCTCCTTCTAAAAGAACACTTTTAATCCTCTTTATTGTTTTTTCTAGCATTTAATTCTGTGTTTCTTAATAATGTCTTGATTTACCAATTTTACAGAAGATGAAGATTTTGACTTCCTTATACTTCACTTTCCCTTCTCTGATCTGTCCACTATGGTTAAGTCACATTTTTAAATTAGATCCTTGCTACCCAAAAGGTCAGCAGTTAGAATCCACCAGCTGCTCCTTGGAAACCCTATGGTGCGGTTCTACACTGTCCTATAAAGTGGCTGTGACTCGGAATTGACTGGACAGCGATGGGTTTGGTTTTTTCATCCCATATTTTCTGTTTTGACTCTGAGAGTATCGTTTGTCGCTAATCCAAATAAAGTACCTGGACAATATTTTATTTCTTGTTCAACTTTTATTTTTCTTGGAACTAACAACTGCATTTTTAAAAAAAATCTGTTTAGATTCTCCTTATCTAGCTGAGGATATCATGTACAGGCAGTTTTTTAAAAAAAGTTTTATTCCATCCCTCAAATTTTCGGGTTTCTCTACCTTTTTTCCTGTTTTTTTCCTGTTTGTTTTGGTATGTCTCATTTATGTTGAAGGCATTCCCCAAATGTCTAGTGGTCCTTCACAGTTCACTCATATTTACGTGTGAGGTACAAGAAATTGACTGGTGCTCTGTGTGCACGTGCAGGGCTTGTTGCCTTGGCTGTACTGAAGGAGGAGTGGGTGGCCAGCAGGCTTTTTTTCAATGAGGACCTCCATATGTCATTATCTGTGGGTCTTTGTTGTCTCTGGATTTGTTTCAGTTTCACCAGAAAAGGATCTTTCAATTTCCTGACTGGGAAGTGAGAAACAGTTTTATTTCTCCCGGAATCCTGATTTATGGCTTTCATGGAAGTTAGGGTAACCTACACAGACCATTGCCCTTTTGAACCTTGAGCCTTGAAAAAACTGGTCCCTAAAGTCACTTTTTTTTTTTTCTTTTTTCTGAGAAGTAGGTCTCAACCAAACCAAAACCAAACCTGTTGCCATTAGTCGATTCCAACTCATAGCGACCCTATAGGGCAGGGCAGAGCTGCCCCATAGGGTTTCCAAGGAGTGGCTGGTGGATTCGAACTGCCAACCTTTTGGTTAGCAGCCATGGCTCTTAACCACTGCACCACCAGGGCTCCTCATAATAACGATTGTGAGCATGGTGCAGGACTGGGCAGTGTTTTGTTCTGTGGCACATAGGGTCGCTATGAGTCAGAACCAACTCAACGGCACCTAACAACAACAACAAAGTCACTTTTGAGTCAAACAATAGTCTAGATAAACTCATAAGACCATTTGCGTTAGACATTGGGCTCTTTTGAAAAATTCAGTCAATTTCAGGAAACAGGCCCCAAAGGTCAGATTGGGACCTATGTTTAAGGTAAATCGGTAATTATTTTAATTGTTCTTCAAGACAATGCCAAATGAAAATCCTTCCTGACCACAAATTGGTTTAATAGTTCTGTTCCGATCCTTTTTCTTTATGGCAATGTTGATATGATTTGGAATAAGAGTGTTTTGACGTTCTCTCATCTTCAGAACATTTTTGACTCTCTAGTCCAAACATTACCCCAATTTGCAAATTGTATACAGGTATTCACCAGCTTAGAACATATTCAAGTTACAATGAACCACACTTATGATGGTCTTTTTTATTTTTTATTTTTTGTCCTGAGAAAGAGCCTTTCCAAAACTGAGGCTTCTTGACACGACTGGCATTTCTGGCTAAGGTCTAGGCCAAATCCCTCTTTGTCCTAAGAGACTCCATTTTGAATTTCTAAATGAAGCATCTGTCATATAATGCAGCCTGTCGCTTCTGTAAAATTTTCCACTGTGCCTCTGACCTACATACAAGCAGTATCCCCTTGTTCTGTTCTAACTACTGCCTCTTGGTCTATGTACAGGTTCCGCACGAGCACAATTAAGTGTTCTGGAATTTCCATTCTTTGCAATGTTATCCATAATTTGTCATGAACCACACAGTCGAATGTCTTTACATAGTCAATAAAACACAGATAAACATCTTTCTGGTATTCCCTGCTTTCAGCCAAGATCCATCTGACATCAGCAATGATATCCTTCTTTGAATCTGCTGGTACTTCTGGAAATTCCCTGTTGATGTACTGCTGCCACCACTTTTAAATGATCTTCAGCAAAATTTTACTTGTGTGTGATATTAATGATATTGCTCAATAATTTCTGCATTCTGTTGGATCACCTTTCTTTGGAATGGGCACAAATATGGGTCTCTTCCAGTCGGTTGCCAGGAAGCTGTCTTCCAAATTTCTTGACGTAAAGGAGTGATCATCTCCAGTGCTGCATTTGTTTGTTGAGACATCTCAACTTGTGTTCCATGCATTCCTGGGGCCTTGTTTTTCACCATTTCCTTCAATGCAGCTTGGACTTCTTTGTTCATTACCATCGGTTCTTGATCATGTTACCTCCTGAAATGGTTGAACGTCAACCAATTCCTTTTGGTATAGTGACTCTGTATATTCCTTCCATCTTCTTTTAAAGCTTTTTTTGTTGTTCAGTATTTTCCCTGTAGAATCCTTCAATATTGGAACTCTAGGCTTGAATTGTTTCTTCAGTTCTTTGGGCCTGAGAAATGCTGAGCATGTTCTTTCCTTTTGGTTTTCTAACTTCAGGTCTTTGCACATGTCATTATAGTACTTTACTTTGTCTCTCAAGCCGCCCTTTGAAATCTTCTGTTCATCTCTTTTACTTCATTATTTTGTCCTTTCACTTTAGCTACTCTACGTTCAAGAGCAAGTTTCAGAGTCTCTTCTGACATCCATTTTGGTCTTTTCTTGCTTTTTAATGATCTTTCGCATCCATCATGCATGATGTGCTTGATGTCATTCCACAGCTCGTCTGGTCTTCAGTCATTAGTGTTCAATGCATCAAATCTATTCTTGAAATGGTCTCTTATTTCAGGTGGGATACACTCAAAGTCGTATTTTTGGCTCTTGTGGACTTATTCTAATTTTCTTTAGCTTCAACTTGAACTTGCATATGAGCAATTGATGATCTGTTCCACAGTCAGCCCCTGGCCTTGTTCTGACTGATGATATTGAGCTTTTCCATCATCCCTTTCCACAGATGTAGTTAATTTGATTCCCGTGTATTCTATCTGGCGAGGTCCATGTGTATAGTTTCCATTTATGTTGATAAGAAAGGTATTTGCAGTGAAGAAGTCATTGGTCTTGCAAAATTCTATCATGCAATCTGTGGCATGGTTTCTGTCTCCAAGGCCATATTTTCCAACTACAGATCCTTCTTCTTTCTTTCCAACTTTTGCATTACAATCACCAGTAATTATCAATGCATCTTGATTGCATGCCTCATCAATTTCAGACTGCAGAATTTAGTAAAAATAAATCTTCAATTTCCTTATCTTTGGCATTAGTGGTTGGTGCATAACTCTGAATAATAGTCGTATTAACTGGTCTTCCTTGTAGGTGTATGGATATTATCCTATCACTGACAGCACCATATTTCAGGATAGATCTTGAAATGTTCTTTTTGACAATAACGCTATTCCTCTTCAAGTTGTCATTCCCAGCCTAGTAGACTATATGATTGTCTGATTCAAAATGGCCAATACCATTCCATTTCAGCTCACTAATGCCTAGGATATTGATCTTTATGTGGTCCATTTCATTTCTGATGACTTCCAATTTTCTTAGATTTGTACTCGTACATTTTATGTTCTGATTATTAATGGATGTTTGCAGCTGTTTCTCCTCATTTTGAGTCATGCTACCTCAGCAAATGAAGGTCCCAAAAGTTTGTGTCCACCCACATCATTAACGTTAACTCCAGTTGTATGTTGAGTACCTTCCAATCTGAGGGACTCATCTTCTGGCACTATACTAGACAATGTCCCACTGCTATTCATAAGGTTTTCACTGGCCAATTTTTTCAGAAGTAGACTGCCAGGTCCTTCTTCCTAGTCTGTCTTAGTCTAGAAGCTCAGCTGAAACCTGTTCACCATGATTGACCCTGCTGGTATTTGAAATATCAGTGGCATAGCTTCCAGCATCACAGCAACATGCAAGTCACCCCAAGGACGACAAACTGACAGATGCGTGGGTATGAATTTTAATACCTTGTGACTTTTCCACAACTTTGTTTTAACACCCCCTCTAAGCTCTCTGAATGTCAACCAATCAAAAATGTTTTAATTGTACCTTGGTGTTTGCAGTTTTTTTCTTCATAAGTCTCTGTATTACTGCAGCCCCTTGAAGCACTTTGTTCAGATTATTCTGGCACTGTGTTTTCCATTTTGCAAAATGCTTTTTCACTCTAATAAAACCCTTCATTTTAAAACCTAAACAGATGCATAGTTTGTTCCACTACAACATTTGGTGTCAGAGAACATGAGATCCATAGGAGGCTTCCTCTGGCAGCCCCCAGAGAGCCGAGAAAACAGACTCCAGATCTAACTGAAACAACTGAGCTCTCCTTTTTCTATGGACATTTGGGGACTGTCTGGGTCAGAACCTCTTGGATCAAGCCTCTGCTTGTTGCATTGAAGTTCTCCAAGTTTTGTTACTGGCATACTTTCATTCTTATTAGCTTACTTTCATTATTGTTAATTTACTTTCAGTCTTTTTAGACCTAGGTTTGTTTTTCCTTTTCTCCCTGTTCTGGTTCTGACAGAAGTAAGACTCCTTGAGTCTTGGTCCACCTGCAAGACTGGGTCTACGTTTTCCACTCGCACGTTTGGGTACTTTTGATCCCAAGACAACAACCAAGATTAGTTCTCTGCCCTCTACCGGGATGCTGTCATAGGAAATTGATTGTCCACCTATAGGTTCAGATTAAGTGTTTCCACTTGCAGGTCTGGGCACTTTGGCAAAAATTGTCTGCTTGTGGTTTCAGGTTATGCATTTCCACTTACAAGTCAGACATTTTGATTCTGACTTTGGTGCACACTTTTGGTTAACAAAGGAAAATGGTGAATAAAAAATCAAAACCAGAGAATGCCCTTAGGGGACTTCTGCAAATTTATAAGCAAACAGTATGGTCCTGCTACTTGAAGGCCAACCAGGAGTTGGGCATTTTCCCTTCTGCATTCTTTGTATCTTCTAATTTTTAAAGTCTCTAGAGCAGGTTAAAATTTTCATGCATACCTATTCTATCTTTAAAAGAGAAAAATACAGTAAAAGACAAATGTCCCATATGGAGAACTTTTGACATGCCTAAACTAATTCTTTCCTTTGCAGTAAATTAGAAAATAAAAATCACCTTTTTCGTTGGTACCAAGAGGTGTCCAAAACAATGGGACAGTAAAAGTGCCTCCCCCGGACCCATTAAAATCTCAAGCGTCTGTCACTGCTGTTTCTGTGTCCTTTGCTTTCGGTTTGCTATCTATACATTGTGCTGAGTTTCCAGCAGATTAATTTTCAGAAGCTGAGTCTTCGAGACTAGAATTTGAAATGTTCAAAACTAGGATTTGAGGTTTCAGAAACTGAGTCTTTAGAACCAGTGTCTATGTGAACAGAGCTAATATGTGGCTGTTAATCATTTTCATTTTTAAGCTGCACACAAGTTTTTCTTTTAACTTCTGCTTCTCTAGCTGAAATCAGCCGGGAAATTGCTTTCAATTTTCTAAGTACACAGAGATCTTTTCACCTGATTTTCATAAATAAGCCTGGATTTCCGCCCTTACCAGGACACTGATTTGAGGTCATATTCAAACACTATAAGCTAAATATATTTGAAGTAATTTAGAATCTCAGAAATCACTTTAAAGAAACTGGGTTCTGGAGGCGGGGCCAAGATGGCAGAGTAGTCAGACATTTCCGGTGGTTCCTCTTACAACAAAGACCCAAAAAAAGGGATTCATTTATATATGACAATCTAGGAGCCCTGAACATCAAAGACAAAGTTGAGGAATCAGACTAAGCAGCAGGAGGAGGGAGAGACAGTTCAGAAGCAGTGAGGAGTTGCCAGACCTAACCTGGCAGGAGCTGGCACCCTTGGCGTGTGCAGTGAGGCAAGCAGTGGCACTCGGAAGGAGTTTTCCACATCAGGAGAGACTGACGAGTGTTGGAGAGTCTACTCATGCATCTAGAACCAGTGAAAAGTGGCGCTTAATTGGCAAAAGATAACTACGTGCATCTGACTTATCGCGCAGATCAAAAAACACCCCCTTTGGGAAAAATCTCTCTCCTATTTTCCTGCCCCCTCCCTGCTCTGCACCTGGTCCCAGGCCAGCTTCAGCAATTGCCATATACCCTGGGCTGTAAGTAGGACTTGTCACATGCCCTGAGCCACTCTCCCAGCCTTGGAGAAGGAACAAATTTTCAAACAGCAAAAAATAATCTGCCAGCACCTCTAAACCGGGAACTCAGGGTAGGCACAGCTCCTTTGCCTAGGCACAAGCATAATGGATCCATGGACTTTGAATGACTTTCACCCCTGCGTAGACCTGTGTGGGTCCATTTCAACCACATATGCCCTCATTAACACAGTACATCAGGGAATATACCTGAAGCTGAACTTCAACTGTATCAGCTATATGGTGAAGTGGCAGGTTCGTGAAGTTTGCTCTGCCCATTAAGCAGGGTCCTCACCTACCCACATCAGGGGCCTGAGGACTGGTGACTCCACCCATGCCACTTAGTCACCCGCGACAGGGGTCCAAGAATAAGTGGTGCTTCCCAGTCCTTACAGCCAACAACACTGGGTGCACATAGTCTGGCTGCAAAACCCACCCACCTATGCCCTCTAGGGAACAGGGACACATTTTCCTTCCAGACACTCAGGGACAGCCATCAGTCTCCTGCCTTGCTCAGCACATGACCCCCTACTGCAGCCAGATATTTGTGCCTACACCAATCACCCCTGCCTGTCTAGGACTGCAGGTGAGAGGCTGCACCACACACTTGGTGACTGACTATCTGGACACCTGAGCTGAATCCATAAAAGAAAAGTAAATGGACTCCTGGGCCCACATACCTAGTAACAGTTCTAACCACCTGATGACAGGACGTTAGAGCTTCAAAAGTGCCAATAATCGAACTAGCTCACACGAGCAGTCTATTTGGGCATATCAGAACAAAACAAGAAGCAAGGACAAAGTAAGCAAACATAAAATAAATAAATATAATAACTTATTGATGGCTCAGAGACAAAAGTCAATATCAAATCACATAAACGGGCAGACCATGATGGTTTCATCCAGCTCCCAAAACAAAGAATCAAGAAATTTTCTGGAGGAAGAGAACTTCTTAGAATTACTGGAGGTAGAATACAAAAGATTAATATACAGAACTCTTCAAGAGATCAGGAAGGAGGTCATGCAAAATGCATAATAAGCCAAGGAACAAACAGACAAAGCAATAGAGGAACTTAAGAAGATCATAGAAGAGATGAATGACAAATTTCACAGGCTGCAAGAATCCATAGAGAGACAGCAAATAGAAATCCAGAAGATTAAAAATAAAATATCAGAATTAGACAACTCAATAGAAAGTCATAGGAGCAGAACTGAGGCAATGGAAGTCAGAAATAGTGAGATTAAAGGTAAAGCACTTGACACCAACTTATATGAGCAAAAATCAGATAAAAGAATTTTAAAAAATTAAGAAACCCTAAGAATTATGTGGGACTGTGTCAAGAGGAATAACCTACAAGTTATTGGTGTACCAGAAAAGGAAGGGATAACAGAAAATACAGAGAGAATTGTTGAAGATTTATTGGCAAAAAACTTCCCTGATATTGTGAAAGATGAGAAGGTATCTATCCAAGATGCTCATCAAATACCACATAAGGTAGATCCCAAAAGAAAGTCACCAAAACATATTATAATCAAACTTGTCAAAACTAAAGATAAAGAGAGAATTTTAAGAGCAGCTAGGCATAAATGAAAAGCCATCTACAAAGGAGAGTCAATAAGACTAAGCACAGACTACTCAGCAGAAATCATGCAGGCAAGAAGGCAATGGGATGATATATATAAAGCCTTGAAGGAAAAAAATTGCCAGCCAAGAATTATATATCCAGCAAAACTGTCTCTCAAATATGTTGATGAAATTAGGGAATTTCAAGATAAACAGAAGTTTAGGGAATTTGCAAAAACCAAACCAAAATTACAAGAAATACTAAAGGGAGTCCTCTGGTTAGAAAATCAATAACATCAGATAACAATCCAAGACTAGAACACAGGACAGAACAACCAGATAGAAACCCAGATAGGGAACAAAAATAAATCAAAGCTAAAACACCATAAACAGGACAACAGAGATGTTAATATGTAAAAGATGACAACATTAAAACAAAAAAAAAGGGACTAAAAAATGTAGTCATAGATCTTTCATATGGAGAGGAAGTCAAGGTGATATAAAGAAATAAAAGATTGGTTAAACTTAGAAAAATAGGGGTAAATATTAAGACACCCACAAAGGAAACTAACAATCCTACACATCAAAACAAAAAGCAAGAAAAACATAGACTCAGCAAATACAAAATCAACAACAGTGAAAAAGATGAACAGAAAATACATGAAGAAAAATGACTCAGCACAGAAAATTAAGTGGAACAAAGAAACTGTCAACAACGCACAAAAAAGTTATCAAAATGACAGCACTAAACTCATACCTATCAATAATTACACTGAATGTAAATGGACTAAATGCACCAATAAAAAGACACAGAGTGGCAGAATGATTTAAAAAAACACAATCTGTCTATATGCTGCCTCGAAGAGACACACCGTAGACTTAAAGACACAGACAAACTAAAACTCAAAGGATGGAAAAAAATATATCAAGCAAACAACACTCAAAAAAGAGCAGGAGTCGCAATATTAATCTCTGACAAAATAGACTTTCAAGTAAAATCCACCACAAAGGATAAGGAAGGACACTATATAATGATTAAAGGGTCAATACACCAGGAGGACATAAGTATAAAAAATATTTATGCACCCAACTACAGGGCTCCAAAATACATAAAACAAACTCTAACATCATTGAAAAGAGAGATAGACAGCTCCACAATAATAGTAGGAGACTTCAGCACACCTCTTTGTGTGAAGGATAGAAAATCCAGAAAGAAGCTCGGTAAAGACATGGAAGATCTAAATGCCACAATCAACCAACTTGATCTCATAGACATATACAGAACACTCCACGCAACAGCAGCCAACTATACTTTCTTTTCCAACGGACATGGAACATTCTCCAGAATAGACCACATAATAGACCATAAAGCAAGACTTAACAGAATCCAAAGCACCGAAATATTACAAAGCATCTTTTCTGATCATAAAGTCATAAAAGTAGAAATCCATAACAGAAAAAGCAAGGAGAAAAAACAAAAATCAAACACGTGGAAATTGAACAACACCTGGCTCAAAAACTACTAAGTTATAGAAGAAATTAAGGATGGAATAAAGAAATTCACAGACTCAAAGGAGAATGAAAACACATCCTACCAGAACCTTTGGGACACAGCAAAAGCACTGCTCAGAGGTCAATTTAGAGCAATAAATGCACACATCCAAAAAGAGGAAAGGCCCATAATCAAAACATTAACCCTACAACTTGAACAAGCAGAAAGAGAGCAGCAAAAGGGGCCCTTAGGTGCCAGAAGAAAGGAAATAGTAAGAATTAGAGCAGAGTTAAATGAAATAGAGAATAGAAAAACAATTTAAAGAGTTAACAAGACCAAAATCTGGTTCTTTGAAAAGATCAACAAAATCTATAAACCATTGGCCAAACTGACAAAAGAAAAACAGGAGAGGAAGCAAATACCCAAATAAGAAATGAGATGGGTGATATCACAAGCGACCTAACTGAAATTAAAAGAATCATAACAGAATACTACGAAAAATTGTACTCTAACAAATTTGAAAACCTAGAGGAAATGGACAAATTTCTAGAAACACACTAACTACTAAACTGACACAAACAGAGGTAGGACAACTAAATACACCTATAACAAAAGAAGAAACTGAAAAGGTAATTAAAAAACTCCCCCCACAAAAAAGCCCTGGCCCGGATGGTTTCACTGGAGAATTCTACCAAACATTCAGAGAAGAGTTAACACTACTACTACTAAAGGTATTTTGGAGTATAGAAAAAGATGGAATACTTCCAAATTCATTCTGTGAAGCCAGCATAACCCTGATACAAAACCAGGTAAAGAGACTAAAAAAAAAAAAAAAGAAAATTACAGACCAATATCCCTCATGAACATAGACACAAAAATCCTCAACAAAATACTAGCCAATAGAATTCAACAACATATCAAAAAAATAATTCACCATGACCAAGTGGGATTTATACCAGGTATGCAGGGATGGTTCAACATTAGAAAAACAATCAAGATAATCCATCATGTAAATAAAACAAAAGACATGAACCACATGATTTTATCAATTGATGCAGAAAAGGCATTTGACAAAGTCCAACACCCATTCATGATACAAATTCTCAGCAAAATAGGAATAGAAAGGAAATTCCTCAACATAATTAAGGGCATTTATACAAAGCCAACAGCCAACATCATCCTAAATGGAGGAAGTCTGAAAGCATTCCCCTTGAGAACGGGAACCAGACAAGGATCCCCTTTATCACCACTCCTATTCAACACTGTGCTGGAGGTCCTAGCCAGAGCAATTAGGCTAGAAAAAGAAATAAAGTACATCATAATTGGTAAGGAAGAAGTAAAAGTATCTGTATTTGCAGATGATATGATCCTATACACAGAAAACTTCAAAGAATCCACAAGAAAACTACTGGAACTAATAGAAGATTTCAGCAAAGTTTCAGGATACAAGATAAACATACAAAAATCAGCTGCATTTCTCTACACCAACAAAGAGAACTTTGAGGAGGAAATCACCAAATCAATACTATTTACAATAGCCCCCAAGAAGATAAAATACTTAGGAATAAATCTAATCAGAGACGTAAAAGACCTATGCAAAGCAAACTACAAGTCACTACTGCAAGAAACCAACAGAGACCTGCATAAGTGGGAAAATATACCTTGCTCATGGACAGGAAGACTCAACATTGTGAAACTGTCAATTCTACTCAAAGCGATCTACAGATACAATGCAATCCTGATCCAAATTCCAACAGCATTTTTTAATGAGATGGAGAATCAAATCACCAACTTCATATGGAAAGGAAGAGGCCCTGGATAAGTAAACCATTACTGAAGAAGAAGAACAAAGTGGGAGGCCTCACACTACCTAATTTTAGAATCTATTATACTGCCACAGTAGTCAAAACAGCCTGGTACTGGTACAACAATAGCTACATAGACCTATGGAACAGAATTGAGAATCCAGATGTAAATTCATCCACCTATGAGCAGCTGATATTTGACAAAGGCACAAGATCCATCAAATGGGGAAAAGACAGTCTCTTTAACAAATGGTGCTGGCATAACTGGATATCCATCTGCAAAAAAATGAAGCAAGACCCATACTTCACACTATGCACAAAAACTAACTGAAAATGGATCAAAAACTTAAATATAAAATTGAAAAGGATAAAGATCATGGATGAAAAAATAGAGACAATGCTAGGAGTCCTAATACATTGCATAGAGAGAACACAAACCATAACCAACAATGCAAAAGCACCAGAAAGAAACTAGATAACTGGGAGCTCCTAAAAATCGAACACTTATGTTCATCAAAAAGCTTCACTGAAAGAATAAAAAGACAACCAACAGACTGGGAAAAAAATTTTGGCTACAACAAATCCAATCAGTGTCTCATCTCTAAAATCTACAAGATACTGCAAAACCTCAACCACAAAAAGACAAATAACCTAATTAAAAAATGGGCAAAGGATATGAACAGGCACTTCAGCAGAGAAGACATTCAGGCAGCTAACAGCCACATGAGGAAATGCTCACAATCATTAGCCATTAGAGAAATGCAGATAAAAACTGCAATGAGATGTCATCTCACCCCAGCAAGGCTAGCGTTAATCCAAAAAATACAAAATAATAAATGTTGGCGATGTTGTGGATAGACTGGAACAGTTACACACTTTTGGTGGGTATGTAAAATTGTACAACCACTTTGGAAATCGGTTTGGTGCTTCCTTAAAAAGCTAGAAATAGAAGTACTATAGGATCCAGCAATCTCACTCCTTGGAATATATCCTAGAGAAATAAGAGCCTTCAGACGAGTAGATATATGCACACCCATGTTCACTGCAGCACTGTTCATGATAGCAAAAAGATGGAAACAATCTAGGTGCCCATCAACGGATGAATGGATAAACAAATTATGGTATATCCACACAATGGAATACTACGCAACGATAAAAACAACTATGAATCTGTGAAACATCGCATAACGTGGGTGAAGCTGGAAGGCATTATGCTGAGTGAAATCAGTCGCAAAAGGACAAATACTGTATAAGACCACTATTATAAGAACTCAAGGAAATGTTTAAACACAGAAAAAAAATTCTTTGATGGTTATGAGGGTGGGGAGGGAGAGGGATATTCACTAACTAGACAATAAACAAGAATTATCTTACGTGAAGGGAAGGATAACACACGCTATAGGGGAAGTCAGCACAGCTGGACTAAACCAAAAGCTAAGAAGTTTCCTGAATACAACCATACACTTCCAGGAACACAGTAGCTGGGGCGGGGGTCTGGGAACCATGGTTTCAGGGGACATCTGGGTCAAATGGCATAACAAAATTTTTTAAGATGATGTTCTGCATCCCACTTTGGTGAGTGGTGTCTGGGGTCTTAAAAGCTAGCGAGTGGCCATCTGAGATGCGTCAATTGGTCCCAACCCATATGGAACAAAGGAGAAAGACAAACACCAAAGACCCAAGGAAAATATTAGCCCTAGACACAGAAAGGGCCACATCAATCAGAGATTCCATCAGCCTGAGACCAGAAGAACTAGGTGGTGTCCGGCTGCCACCAATGACCACCCTGGCAGGGAACACAACAGAGAGTCCCTGATGGAGCATGAGAAAAGTGAGGTACAGAACTTAAATTCTAGTATAAAGACTGGACTTGATGGTTTGACTGAGACTGGAGGGACCCTGGAAGACATGGCCCCTGGACTCTGTCGGCCCAAAACTAAAAGCCAGCTTTTCAGACAAAGATTAGACTGGACTATAAGACATAAAATGATACTCGTGAGGAGTGTGCTTCTTAGCTCAAGTAGATACATGAGACTAAATGGGTAGCTCCTGTCCAGAGGCGAGATGAGAAGAGGGAAAGGGAGAGGAGCTGGTTGAATGGACACGGGAAATCCGGGGTAGAAAGAAGGAGTGTGCTGTCACGGTATAGGGAGAGAACTAGGGTCACAAAACAATGTGTGTTTAAATTTTTGTATGAGAAAACCAACTTGAATGGTAAACTTTCACTTAAAGCACAATTAAAAAAAAAACAAAAACGAGGTTTCCATATGTTTGTCTTATGTAAAGTCAAATATAAGCAAGTTTATGTGTTTTTTCTATTTCTCTTTTTCAAGTTTCCTGTCTTGCTTTACTGATTTTATCTTCTGCACAGTTAAAATTTGGCTGTTTTAAAGAAAAAGCAAGTTGTAGCTCTTCTTGAATTAAAACTTTAAATAATGTATTCTAGATGCTTATATAGATTAAGAAAAATTAGAAACTAGTATTTGTTTTCAGGATTTTTCATAAAAAGATATCAGAGAAAATGGTAACCACCAAATGTTTCAAACAGTTTCTTTTGTAGTTTGCAGTATTGCTGAAAGTTTTTCTTAACAATATACAAGCATACCTCAGAAATACTGGGAGATCGGTTCCAGACCACCACAATAAAAGCAAATATCACAATAAAGTGAGTCACACAAATTTTTTGGTTTTCCAGTGCATGTAAAAGTTATGCTTACACTATACTGTAGTCTACTAAGTGTGTAATAGCATTATGTCTAAAAAAAATGTACATAACTTAATTTAAAAAATGC
This sequence comes from Trichechus manatus latirostris, assembly GCF_000243295.1. Lineage (NCBI taxonomy): Eukaryota > Metazoa > Chordata > Mammalia > Sirenia > Trichechidae > Trichechus > Trichechus manatus. The sequence continues at coordinate 6,148,105 of NW_004444003.1, forward strand.
TTTATTGCTAAAAAATGCTAACCATCACCTGAGCCTTCAGCTAGTGGTAATCTTTTTGCTGGTGGAGGGTCTTGCCTTCATGTTGATGAACAGGGTGGTGGTTGCTGAAGGTTGGGGTGGCTGTGGCAATTTCTTAAAATAAGACAACAGTGAAGTTTACCACAGCAATTGATTCTTCCTTTCATGAAAGATTTCTCTGTAGCACGCGATGCTATCTGATAGCATTTTAGCCACAGTAGAACTTCTTTCAAAATTGGAGTCAGTCCTCTCAAACCCTGCCATTGCTTTATCAACTAAGTTTAGGTAACATTCTAAATCTTTTGTTGTCATTTCAACAATGTTCACAACATCTTCACCAGGAGTCAATTCAATCTCAAGAAACATTTCCTTTGCTCATCCGGAAGAAGAAACTCCTCAGCCGTTAAAAGTTTTATCATGAGATTTCAGCAATTCAGTCACATCCTCATGTTCCACGTCTAATTCTAGTTCTCTTGCTATTTCCACCACATCTGCAGTTACTTCTTCCACTGAAGTCTTGAATCCCTCAAAATCATCCATTATGGTTGGAATCAACTCCTTCCAAACTCCCATTAATGTTGCTATTTTGACCTCTTCCCATGAATCATGAATGTTCTTAATGGCATCTAGAATGGTGAATCTTTTCCAGAAGGTTTTCAATTTACTTTGCCCAGATCCATCAGAGGAATTTATGGCAGCTACAGCTTTATGAAATGTACTTCTTAAATAATAAGACTTGAAAATCAAAATTACTCCTTGATCCATGGGCTGCAGAATGGATGTTGTGTTAGCAGGCATGAAAACAGCATTAATCTCCTTGTACATCTCCATCAGAGCTCTTGGGTGACCAGCTGCATTGTCAATGAGCAGTAATATTTTGAAAGGAATCTTTTTTTCTGACTAGTAGTTCTCAATAGTGGCCTTAAAATATTTAGCAAACCCTGTTGTAAACAGATGTGCTGCCATCCAGGCTTTGTTCTTCCATTTATAGAGCACAAGCAGAGTAGATTTAGCATAATTCTGAAGGTCCCTAGGATTTCCAGAATGGTAAATGAGAGTTGACTTCAACTTAAAGTCAACAGCTGCATTAGCCCCTAACAAGACAGTGTCATCCTATCCTTTGAAACTTTGAACCCAGGCATTGCCTTCTCTCTAGCTATGAAAGTCCTAGATGGCATCTTCTTTCAATATAAGGCTGTTTCATCTACATTGAAAATCTGTTGTTTAGTGTAACCACCTTCATCAATTATCTTAGCTAGATCTTCTGGATAACTCGCTGCAGCTTCTATTCACCTTGCACTTTCATGTCATGGAAACAGTTTCTTTCCTTAAACCACATGAACCAGCATCTGCTGGCTTCAAACTTTTCTTCTATGGCTTCCTCACCTCTCTCAGACTTCACAGAATTGGAGAGAGTTAGGGCCTTGCTCTGGATTAGGTTTTGGCTTAAGGGAATGTTGTGGTTGGTTTGATCTTTTATCCAGGCCGCTTAAACTTTCTTCCTATCAGTAATAAGGTAGTTTCACTTTCTTATCATTCGTGTGTTCACTGGAGTATCACTTTTAATTTTCTTCAAGAACTTTTCCTTTGCATTCCAGACTTTTGCACCAAACATGGCTGTTTGGTGCAAGGGGCCTAGCTTTTGCCTTTTCTCAGCTTTCAACATTACCTTCCTCACTAAGCTTAATCATTTTTAGCTTTTGATTTAAAATGAGAGATGTGCGACTCTTCCTTTCGCTTGAACACTTAGAAGCCATTGTAGGGTTATTAAATGGCCTAATTTCAATATTGTCGTGTCTCAGGGAATAGGGAGGCCAGAGGAGAAGGAGAGAGATGAAGGAATGGCTGGTCAGTGGAGCAGTCGGAACCACAACACTTATCGATTAAGTTTGTCATCTCATATGGGTGCGGTTCGTGGAGCCCCACAATAATTACAACAGTAACATTAAAGATCACTGATCACAGATCACCATAACAGATATAATAATAATGAAAAAATTTGAAATATTGTGAGAATCACCAAAATGTGACACAGAGACACGAAGTGAGCACATGCTGTTGGAAAAATGGCAACAATAGACTTATTTGGAGCAGGGTTGCCACAAACCTTCAATTTATAAAAACTACAATATCTGCAAAGCACAATAAAAGTGAAGCGTAATAAAATGAGATATGTTTTATATGGTTTTTCTGTTTAAGTGTTATATATATAAACTTTAGCTTGTCTCAGAAAGCCATAAATTAAACTTTCAGTAACATAAATTAGTCCATTTAAAAGGTGCAATAAAAGAAAAAAAAAGAAATTCTTTATTTGGTAAAATAAAGTCTTCAAATTATTACTTCTTCACAGAATCTTATAACAAAAGAAAATAATTTCTCACCTCTGGATGGTATTATTCTAATTGGTTTAATAATAGATAAGCTTGAATTAATTTCTAGGGTTTTTAAGTAATTTACTAGTCTTAAAATTAAGTTAATATACATTCATTATAATTTAAGTTTATAAGCTCTTTTATGTCACAGAAAAGGATTATATATATGTATATATACATATTTAAGTCTAGTAATAAGTATATTTATTTTTGTCACTTACAAAGGTATACTGTAAAGAATATGTAACAGAGATAAAAAATTTAAAAGGTTTATTAGAAAAGAATGTAACTTTGGTGAAGGGTAAGACAGTACACAATGCTGGGGAAGCCAGAACAACTTGTATAAGGCAAGGTCATGGAAGTTCCATAGACACATCCAAACTCCCTGAGGGACAAAATTACTGGGCTGAGGGCCGTGAGGACCATGTTCTTGGGGAACATCTAGCTCAATTGGCATAACATAGTTTATAAAGAAAATGTTCTACATTCTACTTTGGTGAGTAGCGTCTGGGGTTTTAAATGCTTGTGAGTGGCCATCTAAGATACTCCACTGGTCTCACCCCATCCGGACCAAGGGAGAATGACGAAAACCAAAGACACAAGGGAAAGATTAGTCCAAAGGACTAATGGACCACAAGTAACAGAATTTTCAAACTACTATTAATCCAGGGACTACATGAAGCCAAACTGACTATGTAGGATTGGATAAGCTAAAAGTATTATTATAAAGCTTATAAGAAATTATGTTTAAAATTCAATGTTCTATCTTATATAGAAAACTTTTTCCTTTTTTTCATTTTATAGGAATTAATTATTTTAATGGTTTAGAACACTGTCTTAGTCATCTAGTGCTGCTATAACAGAAACACCACAAGTGGATGGCTTTAACAAAGAGAAGTCTTATTTTCTCACAGTCTAGTAGGCTACAAGTCCAAGTTCAAGGTGTCAGCTCCAGGGGAAGCCTTTCTCTGTCTGCTCTGGAGGAAGGTCTGTGTCATCAATCTTCTCTTGGTCTGGGAGCTTCTCTGCACAGGAACTTCAGGTCCAAAGGACACGCTCTGCTCCCGGCACTGCTTTCTTGGTGGTATGAGGTTCCCATGTGTCTCTACTCGCTTCTCTCTTTTGTATCTCAAAAGAGATTGGCTTAAGACACTATCTAAATCTTGTAGACCTCGTCAGTATAACTGCCGCTAATCTATCTTACTACATCACAGTGATAGAGTTTACAAAACATAAGGAAATCACATCAGATTACAAAATGGTATACAATCATACAATACTGGGAATCATGACCCAGTCAAGTTGACAGATATTTTGGGGGGACACAATTCAATCCATGACAAACACCTTAAGTATATTTTCTTTTAATCTGTAAGAGACTCTGTAGTTTGCGAAGAGCATGTTCGAAATATTCTAAATTATTCCACTCATAGTCTCCAAGAAACAAATGTTGAAATAACTGTAATGAAAGAAATAGACCTTCAAAATTGAATGGCCCTCAACGTCCTTACCACTGCACAAAAAGCACCTATATCATGTCATTTCTAAAACTGATTGCTGATGCTAAATCTTAACAATCCTGTTCCTTCCTTAACAGGTTTTATAAATAGTTTTCTTCTTAAAATTAATTGTCACTACTTTACTTTAGAATCTTTCTCATCATTTCCATTATTATAAAATGCTGTAACAGTCGTACTTAATTTTACTTTGAAAAAGCAGTCTTCACGGGTCAAAGAGACATTTGACACTCAAAAACCAAATATATTAAATTACTTTCTATTTAGTCTGGAGACTATATTTATTGAAAAAAAAAGAACCAATCTTTTTGGACTTGCCATCCTGCCAGAGAACTAAAACTGAAATTTAGATGCCAGATGGACCAAGAGCAGACAACCTTAGACTAAAACAGCTAAACCGTAGGGCAAGAAGAAGATGACACCTGAGTAGACTGCTTACATTTCCCAAGATTTCCGGACCAGGCCTGTATACTCTCTCCTGATGAAAATAGCTGAAATTTTGGAACTGTATTTTCTTATCTTCATTATTGTATTTCTTATCAGTATTCTATACCACATCGTTTATATCGCATGGTAGCCTTAAAACTTGTATTCTTATTGTCTTTGAAGTAAACAAGTTCTATTAACTTAATCTCCTAGAATGGTAAAGAATTTAAGAGCAAAAATACATAGTCAGTTTTTTAAAGTTGTTCTAGTCATACTTTTTATTGTAAGTGGACTCCAGTTTTGAAATAGCATCCCCTGTTTTAATGTAATGTTCTTTCCCTGCAAACCCATACTCCTTGCCTTTAAAGCTACTCAAGTATTAATCTCATAAGGCCTATATTGCCCTTTTGTATACCTCAGTGACTCTATTTCTAGTAATTATATTATGTTATAGCATTATCCTTTGTTTTAGTAGCTTGTTGTTAATGCAAGCTATTGAAGTCATTACTCTCTGCCGAATACTCATTGCATATGAAATAGCCCAGCTTTTAGTTTATTTACATACTTAATAGCCTTTTGACTTATTTTGTTTTATTAGATTTCATTATTTAGAAGCTCAAGTAATGCAAACCATTGAAGTTGTTGCACTCTGTTTAATACTTACTACATTTGAGATAGTTTCATTTTATCAGCTTAAAATCATCCCTTAGTAATCTGAAGCCTTTTTGTCTTACTCCTTTAGATGGAAGTTACTTATATTAACATTATTGCTTTTCTTTTCATTTTTACAGTAGTTTTAATATAGTTATTCAACTACCCTATTGTACAATTTTATTTTAATAGTAGTGATTCTTTTTGCTTTGAGATCACTGTATTTGATCAATTAAGACTAGTAAGAATTATAATTGATATTTTTACAATTTGCTTCATACTTACAGTCATTTTCTCATTAGCTTATTGCATTATTATATTATCTCTTATTTTCAGAATTTCATTTTAATGCTTTTGCCATTTTCTATTTAAGATAACTTTATATGCTTAATAACATTTTCTTAAGCAGTTTTATAGAAGTTATTATATTTTGCTTGATATTTATGATATTAGGAATAGTTTTATCAACTAGAATTTATTCCTTAGCAAAGCTCTCCTTTCACACAGGTAAAGTTTTTTTTTTTTTTACTATAACATTTATTATACCCTTGGAAACCCTGGTGGTGTAGTGGTTAAGAGTTCGGCTGCTAACCATAAAGGTCAGCAGTTCGAATCCACCAGGTGCTCCTTGGAAACTCTATGGGGTGGTTCTACTCTGTCCTATAAGGTTGCTATGAGTCAGCATCGACTCAACAGCAAGAGGTTTGTTTGGTTTTATTATACCATTAGTTTGTATTTTAATAGTTTTATTTCATACTCTCAATAGAAGCTACTTAGATATCTTAATAATAGAATATCATCATTTATTTTGCTTAAGTTTATCACACCTGTTTACCAACATAAGTAGACATGAAGACTACTATTGCTACTATTTGTATAGTTTCCATAATCACATAGAAAGACAATGCTTTTGTAAAAATAGCTCAATCAATAGCTGATGGTGCCAATTCAACTCAATATTAAATATGCCTTCCCTCTCCAAAAATAGTAAATAACTTTTCAGACTCATTATCTTCTCCAGCACAAAATAAGCTAACTCTTACCCAAGAGAATTTGACCTCACACCTTAGCTGGGAGTCTTCAGTCTGTCAAGTTGTTCCTTTCAATTTGGTCTTGCTCTATTCACATCCTCATAATAACAAGATCACTGAAGCAGCATATTTAAACAATAGTATGGCTAAGAAACTTGTCTAGATAATGCCCAGCCACCTTTCACCTAGAATCTTAAGAACTTACAAATAGCAAACTGATTCAATGACTGACAAAAGTGCCTGCAGTGGTGCTCAGCTATTCATCTGATGATATCCAAGCCTCACTATTTGTCTGGTAGTGTCTGAGGGTCTTAGCTTCTGAGGTAAATGGCCATACGTTTAAATCTTGCGGAAGATGAGTTACTCCTTTGTGAACAACATGAGACTACCTCACCTTAAAAATAAGGACCTACCTACATCAAGATAACAATCCAAACTGAAAGGAGTAAGTCCAAGCAGAAGAAAGTACTCTTAAGTGTGATCATCAAATTCCCAGAGGAATTCTTTATCAAAAGAGGGGAGTGAGAAAGAATCCTTCCAAAACCGAGGCTTCTTGACATGACGGGAATTTCTGACTAGGGTGTAGGCCAGATCCTTCCTTGCCCTAAGAGATTCCATTCTGAATTTCTTAATGAAGCTTCTGTTATATAATGCAGCCTGTCAGTTCTGTAGAATTTTCCACTGTCCCTGTCACCTAGATACAAGCAGTTTCTACAGAAAACCATGGTTTTGCCCACCTTATTCTGCTTGTCCAAGAGTTCTAAGAAGAAGAACTTGTGGTTATAAATGGCTAATGTAAAGAGAACATTATTACAGGTATTAAACATATGACTTTAATAGTCAGTCAATTCTAAAAAAAAAAAAGTTTTTCTAACCTGTGACTTTTCCTTAACCTTGCTTTAACATCCTTTCTAAGCTCTGTGAATGTCAACCAATCAAATATGTTTTAGCTGTACCTTGCTGTTTGTGGTTTTTTTCTTTATAAGTCTCTGCATTATTGCAGCCCCTTGAAGCACTTTGTTCAGATTATTCTGGCACTCTGTTTTCCATTTTGCAAAATGCTTTTCTGCCACAATAAAACTCTTTATTCTTAAACCTAAACAGATGCGTGGTTTGTACCATTACAACAATACATCTTATTATTAGTAATAAGTACGTATTAAAATATATCTAAATTTATATGTAATGTTTCCAACCCCCAAAGACAAGTAAAGATCAGATTTATAAAGATACTGATAATAAAAGGCAATAATAATGAAAACTTAAAAAAAAAAAATAGGTGCTCGACTTACATTAGAACCGACTTACAACAGAGTCACTGGAATGTGACCCTGCTGTAAGTCAGGAACTACCTGTATTAAATAAACTTCAATCAATTTCTATTATTGGCTTAATATGATTTTTGTTTTAACAGGAGCATGACTCTGTTTGCTGGAGTTCCAGAACTGGGAAGAAGCAGAGTTCTAAGTGTTTTACTCTTCAATATGCAAGCCTTCATCTACTTCACAAGAGCCCTGGTGGTGTAAATGGTTAAGTGCTTGGTTGGCATTTGAACTCATCCAGCAGCTCCGAGGGAGAAGAGACCTGGCAATCTACCTCTGTAAAGATTACAGCCAAGAAAATCCTATGGGGAATTTCTTTTCTGTCACATGGGGTCACTATGAATCGAAATTGACTTGATGGCAACTAACGACAACATCTACTTCGCCTATACCCACTCCCATGCCTCCCTCCACTCTCCTCAATTCCTGGAGACTCTGAGTCTCCCTCTCTCCTTTCATGTCTTAGCATTCATATGGGCTGGGGCGAATTGGTTGCCTGATTGGGTGAGCTTAGGGCCTAGGAGACTTTCAAACTATCTTCCTGCTTTCATATCTTTACTTTTCTCTGCTTTCTACTGTACCTATGCCTCTTGTCCCTGAGCTTTCTGGGCTTCTTCAGGGCAAATCTACTTTCTTCTCAACCTAACCACCCACTGCAGGCTCTTAGGTTTAACCTTCCTGCTCCCTGCTGGGTCATTTCCATCTGCTTTTAGTCTCCTTTTTGTGTCATTCTGAGCTACAAACACCCTTTCATTTCATTGAAGAGGAAGACCATGTCTGTGACTCCCCCTCTTTAATATTTGCAGTGAATTTAAAAGGAAAAATTGACAAGAAGATCTTTGTCTGATATCTTGAAACTAGTGAAGAGTGCCGAAGGATATGTAGTCCTTCTATACAGCTAGATAATCTTAAATATCTTTTGAATTTAGCCAGAGCAGCATACCTGAAGCCTATCCCATTGGATTCCTGAGTTACTGAGTTTCATAGTGGTGTGATGCCACCCGTTTATAGTAAGTCCCAAGGAACTCATTGTTTTACATCCTGTAAGGAAGATTTTGAGGATATTGATCATTACAGTAAACTGTGTCTTTTTGTAAAGTTTCGCAGGAGAATTTCTTCTATGTTCGTAGTTTGCTTTTAGTTTTTGGTCTGGGTAAGTTTCCCTTTTCACACTGGCTTCTAGATAGCTTAGAGCTCAACTTTTGGCTTGCCTTTAGTAAGCATATAGAACTTTAGTTTGTGCTCTAGTCTCATTTTTGTTGGTATTTTATCCACTACATTTGTTTGCCTTTGCTATTGTTTTTGCTTTTTCATCCACTCCCAATTCTTATTATATTACTCTGCGAGTCAGAATCGACTTGATGGCAATGGGTTTATTTTGATATACATTGATTGTAAATAGCTTTAAATCTTTCTTGTATCAAAGAGTTATTGGAATTTGATGAACATAATTAATGTCACTGAATTGTACATGTAAAAATTGTGGAATCGGCAAATGTTTTGTTACATATATTTTTATTACAATTTAAAAAATGAATTATTGAAATAAATTAGTAGAATACTGACAATAGAAATTAATGAGTTAAAAAAAATTTACATTTTATGTAGTTTGGTGTATGCCCACTTTAGTCACAGATTTGATCATTTCTTACTATAGGTCTAATTGATGTTTCATTTTATAGTTGAGGAAAGTGAGATCTAGATACATTAAGTGATTTACTCAACATCATCCAGAAAATTAATGGCAGAGCAAGGTCATGTACCAAGTGCCCCTTCCACAACCTTCTTTGTCATTTCTTCAGAGGTTTTGAAGAACAAAAGATAACCCTATCTTCTATGACCCAGACCAGGAACCCTGGTCTTTTGTCTTCCAATCTTGGAGTCCACTGATTCAGAATTTTCAAATGCTTTGTAGTTCCTGGATTTTACAATATTCTAAATGTTATTTCCCAACTTCTGTTCCCCCTCCCTGGACATCGACTCCCTGCCTTTAGATCTAATTTGAGCATGTATATGGAATAAATGCCATGGTGAGTTCTGTGGGAAAGTGAAAAGAAGGTGAGTTTCCCTCCCTATAAAATGAACACACTTAGACCTATCCAATCAGGAGATATTCAGAATCCTACCTGTGTGCTGCTGTTAAGTGCTGTTGAGTCGATTCCACCTCACAGTGACCCTATAGGACAGAGAAGAACTGCCCCATATGTTCCTAGGCTGTAATCTTTGTGGAAGCAGATCATCAGGTCTTTCTCCCACGGAGCCCCTGGGTGGGTTTGAATCATCAACCTTTCAGTTAGCAGCAGAGGGCTTAACTGCTTCGCCACTGGAGCTCCTGTGTGTCTGACACTAAAATACATGTCAACACAAAATGTTATTTTTGTTATGAAAGAATTAACTTGAAACTCTATTTTCAGACAACTCTCTTGGAGGTTAGATTGCTTTCTCCAAACAATGTGAGACCCTTCTCAGGCAGCCTGAAGAGAGAAAGGGCCTCATACCTTTGCATCCTGGGCCATGATGGAACAATTGATTCTGTGAGGACTGAAGAGATAGCAGTTTGCCCAATGGTTCAGTCGCTATCATTTCCTCTAAGGGATGTTTCTACTGTTGGTTTATTCCCTAATGGAGAGAGGAGTTGCTTTCATATTGTCTGATATTGATATTGCTAGGGGGTGTGGGGGATTGGGGGTGGGGTTTGTCTCAGATGTATTATGCAATTAAAATTTTGAGTTATTCATTGATTCCTTTCTCATCTGTCTGGTTCTCCTTTCCTCACTGAGGGATTTGGAAAACTTTATCCAGGTCCTTCCCAAGCTATGTTGTCATAGTACCTGTTAAGGATTGTATTTGCTTCCTTTTGCTGCTGTAACAAATTAACACAAACCTGGAATCCCTGGGTGCTGCAAATGGTAAATGGGCTCTGTGGCTACTGAAAGATTGGTGGTTCGAGTCCACCCAGTGGTACCTTGGAAAAAAGGCCTGGTGATCTACTTTGAAAAATTAGCCGTTGAAAATCCTATGGAGTACAGTTCTACTCCGACACAAATGGGATTGCCATGAGTCAGAACTGACTCAACAGCAATAGAAAATAATGTCTTAAAACAGCTCAAATTTTAGATTTATTCTTTGGTTCCTTGGTGATTCTCATAGGGCATCTGTCTTCCCCTACATGTATGTCTGAGTCTAATCTGCTGTTTTTATAACTCAGAAGAGATTAGGTTTAGGATCCATCCTACACTGGTATGACTTCAACTGATTGATTAAATTATATTAGATTGCATTATAGAAGGTAATCTACTCTACCTAAGGCCAATTGATTTAAGCTCATTATTAAATCATAACAGCATATGGCCAAGGTTTTAATACATATGGGGGGGCACAATTCAATCCATAACAGCCATTTTATCCATACAACTTCTCCTCAGATAGGGAACAAATAAGACTCTACCCGTTTTATAGATGGAGAAATGGAGACATAGAAATATCAGTTGATTCATAACATTACACTCTAAGTTACTGGCAAGGGTAAGTCTGAGACGTCTGTCTCTCCTTATGCAAACTCCAGGATGTTTTTGCTGTTTTTCAGACCTGGCATATATTTGCGATGTTATAATAACCAGATGCGGCATGGACAGCAGTATTTGCATTATACTTTTCAAATGCCTTCAACAGCTAAAGTTTGCTTAAATAGCCCATGCCTCACTTAGGAGACTTTTCTCTTCTTGGAGGCATCTTTGTTTTGTAGTTGATTAAAGTAAATGAGAGGTTTCTGGATTTTTTTACTCAGAGGCTGAGAATTTATATTTACAACTCTAATTAAAACAAAACAAAAAAAAGCCAACTGCCCTCGAGTCAATTCCGACTCATGAAGATCCCACATGTATCACGGTATAACTGTGCTCCATAGAGTTTTCAAAGGCTGCTTTTTTGAAGTAGATCACCAGGCCTTTCTTCCAAGGCACCTCTAGGTGGATTTGAATCTCCAACCTTTTAGTTAGTAGTTGACTGCTTAACTGTTTGCACCACTGTCATGGTTTGAATTATGTCCCCCCAAAAATGTGTGTATCAATTTGGCTGGGCCAAGATTCCCAGAATTGTGTGGTTGGCTTCAATTTTGTGATTGTAATTTTATGTTAAAGAGGATTAGGGTGGGATTGTAACACCACCTTTACCCTGGTCACATCCCTGATCCAATGTAAAGGGAGTTTCCCTGGGGTGTGGCCTGCACCACCTTTTCTCTCTCAAGAGATAAAAGGAAAGGGAAGCAAGCAGAGAATGGGGGACCTCACACCATCAAGAAAGCAGTGCTGGGAGCAGAGCACGTCCTTTGGACTGGGGTCCCTGCGCAGAGAAGCTCCTAGTCTGGGGGAACACTGAAGAGAAGAAGGCTGACAGAGAGAAAAAGCCTTCCCGTGGAGCTGATGCCCTGAATTTGGACTTTTAGCCTGCTTTGACTGTGAGGAAATAAACTTCTTTTCGTTAAAACCATCCACTTCTGGTATTTCTGTTGTAGCAGCACTAGATGACCAAGACAACCACCCAGGCAGCCTCGCAACTCTGCTAGATTTCTCTTTTCTCTTTAAGTTAGGAAAGCACTATCCTTGATAAAGTGATTCAAAGGCAAGAGCTATGCCCTGGGAGTCAGAAGACCTGCATTCTGGGGCCAGTTCTGCAACTTACTAGGTAGCCTTTAAGGTTCATCACATTTTTATTTTTTTAATTGTACTTCAGGTGAAGGCTTACAGAACAAATAGTTTCTCATGAAACAGTAGTACACATATTGTTTTATGACATTGGTTAACAACCCCACAACATGTCAACCCTCTAACTTCTCAACCTTTTTTTTTGGTGAAAATACACATAGCCAAAGATACACCATTTCAAAGATTTCCACATGTACAGTTCAGTGACATCGACTACGCTCTTCCAATTGTGCTGCTATTCTCACTTCAGATGAAGGTTTACAGAACAAAATAGTTTCTCGTTAAGCAGCTAGTACACATGTTCTGCTATGACAATGGTTAACAACCTCACAACACATCAACACTATCCTTACTCAACCTTGGGTTCCCTATCACCAGCTTCCTTGTCCCCTTCTGCCTTCTGGCCCTTGTCACTGGACTACTGTATCTCATTAGTCTCATTTGGTTTTATGGGGCTGTCCACTCCCAGGCTGAACGGTGAAGGGTTCATCCCAGTTTTAACTTCAAAGGCCTATTTCCACATGTGTGGAAGCAGAGGCACTGAAACATTGAACAGCTTACCCAAAGCGATAGATTGACAAGTCTGTGTTGTGTCTATCTAGGCATGGGCACACGCATAGCAGAGTTAAAGTTAGAGGCCCAGGGACATAGGGAGTTAAGAGCTGGGCCAGGCAAGGTTCTTGTAATCAAAACTTGTAGTGGAGGATGTGTTCCACAAGCCTATGGTGCCTTTTCACGTTCTCTCTTGTATTGTCGGGTTGACAAGAACGGAATTATCTGCTTCTCAAGTGTTATCAATCAAACAGCAAATTGTGTGGGAAACCGAACTGCTATTCTTGGTAGAAAATTATTATTTATTTTTTATTTAACAAAACTCAAGGCTGAGAGGGTGCTCCATTGTGCCCTTCTGCGGTTTTATGTTTTCTCTGCCTTGGCGCAGCCCAGCTTGTTTATTATGCATGTGTTGTATTGCAAATGTGGAACAAATGAAGCCGAGATATCAAATTAATACTATGATCTGTTTTTCGGTTTCGTTGCCATAACAATCTGTGGCTCTTGAAGCAAAGAGAAAATTCGAATTGTATTAAAGGTATTTACACCATGTACAATCCATCCTGCATTATTATTTATTGCTATAATAAGTGTATTTAACATTTACTTAAGGAGGGTTAACTGCTAATGCTTTTTGCCTTAAGGTTTTTCTGCTGATTCTTGCAACCTGGTTTTGCTCTTGACTTTGACTTTTCCTATACTCTTGAGCAGGAAGGAAGAAAGAAGCCTAGTTAGATGCTTCATGACTTCATAAATCCTTATACTTGTTCTTCCTCTTCATGATCCCAATCCTCAGAGCTCCTTAAAGTCAAGAGTCTTGGTGAGAAACAAAACTGAACCTGGACTAAGTTTTCCTCAATACTTTGCCTCATTCCTGCCCTCTAAGCCTGATTAGGAGGCCATTACAAACTGAATTGTATCCTCCAAAAAGATACGTTGAAATACTAACCTCTGAAGCAGGAGTAGGGTGGGCCCTAATCCAGTCATAGGGGTGTCCTCTATAAAAAAGGAGAGGAGCCACAGAGAGACAGACAGATGAAGAACACGGAGTAATGCTGCAGCTGCAAGCCAAGGAATACCTGGTGCTACTACAAGCTAGGGGAGAGGCATGGAACAGAGTCTCCCTAAAAGCTCTAGAAGGAATCAGCATGGCTGACTCTGATCTCAGACTTCCAGTTTCTAGAACTGTGACACAATAAATTTCTGTTCTTTAAAGCCACCGACTTCGTGGTATTTTGCTACAGCAGTCCTAGAAAACTAATAGAGAGGCCATACATCCTTTGGGAGATATAAAGAGAAGCTGAGGAATAGAAGAAAGGAGAATTGGAGTAATTTGTGCCTCAGAAGAAGAATTAGAGTAGAAATCAATATGGCAAAGGAGAAACACGGTACTGGTCCCCTAATTTTCTCATCTTGTTCCATCCCCAATATCAAGCACTAGAGTGCTCAGAGCCGTCTCTGACTGAGGCCCTGACGGCCCCAACCTTCACAGGCTACAATCTGCTGGGCCACAAAGTAGATGAAATGGTGGGGCTGAGGTAGTAGAAGCTCCCACTACTTGCTAGAAATTTACCCACGTGGACGCCACTTGTGACTGTTTGGTGTTGTAATCTCTTTGAAGGCAGGCACTATTCCTGCTTATTTACCAGCCTACAATTCCTAGAATAATGCTAGGCACACACAAGGAACTCAAGAAATACTTGGTTCACTGATTGTTGGGGCCATTGTAGTAACATATCTAAAGAATATCCTTGTCATGAGGGAAAACCAGTTGCCATTGAGTTGATTCTGACTCATGGTGACCTCGTGTGTCAGAGTGTCAGAGTAGAACTGTGCTCCGTAGGGTTTTTAATGGCTGATTTTTTGGAAGTAGATTGTCAGGGCTTTCTTCTAAGGTGTCTCTAGGAGACTTGAACCTCCAACCTTTTGGTTAGCAGCCAACCACGTTAACCATTTGCACCACCCAGGTATGTTCAAAAATGACAACTTGGGTTATTTATGTCAACTATAGAGTGTCTGTGGCTCCAAAGACAATGAATAGAATAGAAGAGAATAGTTCTCCAGGTGATCTATGTCTGTTTCCTTCTTCATTAGGGAGGAACATGGGCAGAGAGGGAGATATGGGAACTTCCATACAAGTGACTGTGCATAGAATTCAGTGGTCCAGAGGTCCTAGGTTATATAGAGGTAACAGATGTTACAGATGCTGTTGTCCTTTACTGCCCGGGAGACCTTGAGTCAGGTCTAAAGTCCAGGGCAAGATGAAGGCCCTTTCTCGTGGATGACTCTTTTTGAACATGCTAGACTCAAACCTGGCATGGTCCCTGGTCACCTCAGTGATACAGGCAAAAAAAAAAAAAACCCATGAGGGCTAAAAAAAAAGCAACCTTTATCTCAACAAAGTTATTTTCTTTCTCGAATTCTTATACACAGGTACACACACATACACATGCATGTACACTTAAAAGAAAGGATAAAGAGTACAAAAATGGATTTGGAGGTCCGGGTTAGTGTGTGAGAAGTCACAGCGTTATCACACAGGAGACAGCTGCTTGTGATTGTGGCAACTTCAATCCTGAGGGAGAAGTGAGAAATGGAAGCAACATTAATCATATTGGGAAGATGCTAAGGGAAAGGATGGTAGTGGCAGGACGACATAAAATGTTTGGGTAGGATTGACCCTGGATATACCTTTGGGAAAAAAAAACCGAACTTGTCTTTTAGGTCTCCCATGTCTCGCTGCAGAGCCCCTCTTTTCTTCCCACATGCCCATTCCAGTCTAGGGCAGAGGTCTTTCTAGACTAGGGATGTGGTAGGCAAAAGACAAACATTAGACAAGGTGCAGTCTTCCCCAAATGCTTACTTTTTGCTTTTATGAATTACCTGATTGAAATGTTCTATCTTCGTCACATTCTCACTCAGACATTTTTGAGAGGAGTAAGTAACTGTAGTTAATTCCTCTTTCTCAACTGACCTAAATTACTTACAAAACATCACACCTACTACTTCAGTTCAGTTACCGATTTTGACTATGAAGGTTAATATTGTAGAGAGCTTACTTTTGTGTCAGGCCCTTTACTGAGGTGTAGAGATGTGAAATAACTTGTCCAAGTTTGCCCAAAGAGCAAGTGCTTGACTTCAGAGCACTTTGCAATTCTGCTTGCCCAAAGAAACATCGGTGTGTACGTGTGTGACCAGGGACTGTCAGGGCTTTGCTGAATTTTATTTGAATTCCCTTGTGTCTACGTGGTCTGAATGTCAGTGACTGAAACACAGTCACAAGAGAGCAGGTTGCAGTAACTACCTACAGAAATATGCATTTTGTCTCTTACATGGTATATGACAGTTTTGTTACAAATAAATACCTGACAATTTATGTACTGATATCCAGCTCCATTTATCTGCAGATAAAATGCCCTATTATGCTTTCTTTTAAAAAGTGCATCAAATGTGGGCCTTTTTATTTGTGTGGGAAGATGATCTTGCCAAATATTAATGTAATCCCCTATTTACAAGGACCCTGGCACACCTTTTACCCCATGACACTACTCTGATTAAGGGTACCAGAAAAGAGGCCTCTATTTTCCCAAAGCAGAGTGGCCAGATTTAACAATATTGCATGGGATATACTTATACTAAAAAATCATTTGTTTTTCTGAAATTCAAATTTAACTGTGAATTCTGTATTTTATAGGGCAGCCTTACCAAAGAATAAAAGTAGCAAATTCTTTTTTTTTTCTGGTTAGAATTTTTTTTTTAATTGTACTTCAGGTGAAGGTTTACAGAACAAATAGTTTCTCATTAAACAGTAGTACACATATTGTTTTATGACATTGGTTAACAACCCCACGACGTGTCAACCCTCTCCCTTCTTGACTTTTTTTTTTTATAATTGTAC
>NW_004444003.1:6164694-6166799 GCF_000243295.1 Trichechus manatus latirostris
AGTAGTACACATATTGTTTTATGACATTGGTTAACAACCCCACGACATGTCAACCCTCTAACTTCTCAACCTTTTTTTCTGATGAAAATACACATAGCCAAAGATACACCATTTCAAAGATTTCTACATGCACAGTTCAGTGACATCGACTACACTCTTCCAATTGTGCTGCTATTCTGACTTCAGATGAAGGTTTACAGAACAAAATAGTTTCTCATTAAACAGTACACATGTTGCCCTATGACAATGGTTAACAACCTCACAACACATTAACACTGTCCTTCCTCAACCTTGGGTTCCCTATCACCAGATTTCCTGTCCCCTTCTGCCTTCTAGCCCTTGTCCCTGGACTGCTGTGCCTCATTAGTCCCATTTGGTTTTACTGGGCTGTCCACTCCCCAGCTGAACGGTGAACCTCGGAAGTGACTTCACCACTGAGCTAAAACGGTCTTTTTTGTGTGAG
This sequence comes from Trichechus manatus latirostris, assembly GCF_000243295.1. Lineage (NCBI taxonomy): Eukaryota > Metazoa > Chordata > Mammalia > Sirenia > Trichechidae > Trichechus > Trichechus manatus. Next base: position 6,165,158 of record NW_004444003.1, read on the forward strand.
TTAGAATTTTGTTCTACATCCTTCTTCAGCTGTGTCCAGAACCCTCTATTGTGATTCCGGTCAGAGCAGTCAGTGGCGGTAGCCGGGCACCATCTAGCTGTACTGGATTTAGTCTGGTGGAGGCCTTGGTAGCTGTGGACAATTAGTCTTTCAGACTAATCTTTTCCTTGTATCCTGTTCTCTTCATTCGCCCTTGCTCCTGAAGGGATGAGACCAGTGGAGTATCTTAGATCGCTGCTCACAGGTTTTTAAGACCCCAGACGCTTAAAAGTAGCAAATTCCTGACTTTTAAGTTTAAAAACTATGGTTTAATGTAAAACAGAAATAGAAAGAATACTTGCTGAGTCAGTTTTATTTTTCTGCCTAAGAAGAAAAAACGCCTGCGTGGAGAAAGGGCAGAAGGTTGAAGATGAAGAGACAGTGGCGAGTGTAGCTGCTTCAGCCCCTCTCTTCACTCCACTAATAACAGGTGGCATATGGGGAGGAATAGATTCCCCCACGTGACTTGAGGAACCCACGGGCAGCCAGGACGTGGGAATCACCACCTCACAACGCCGGGAAACTGAGGAGTGGGCGTGGCAACAAGGCCCCGCCCACCTCTCTGCCTCACCCCTCCCCTGCCCCAGAGTGAAGCCCACCAGGAGTCCCGATGTCCCAGCTTCCTTCGCTGCCTGGATGGTTAGCCCGCGACCAGAAGGAGGCGTGCACTGCCCGTGAAGGGTCAGCGGGTAGAGTGGAGGGGTCGCGCTAGGCGAGGTGGGAGCGAGCCTGGCCACCAAGGAGCAGCTCGGCTTGTGCCTCGCCACTGATGCCGTGGATGGAAGAGGGTGACTCCCACGGCGCCCCATTCCCTGCCTAAACCCAAGTAAACCCGCCCCCACACAGCCAAGCCTGGGGGAGGTGGTACAAACAAAACCTAACACCTCAACTTTACCCAGCGAACCCGAAACTGGCTAGATTCACTCATTACTGACAGGTGAAAATGGGAGCTCAAATAGGAGACTGTTAGTGGGAATATAATTGTTTCTTGCGCGCCTGAATTCGTGGTCTGAGACATTTGTGTCATTTGGATAGTTGTGCAAACCACTGTTAATGTGAAGGAGGCCAGAATGTACCACCGTCTCAAGGGTGTTCACTCTGGGGTTTAAGGCCTGGTGACCGGTAGGTCAAGGTCATGTGGCATCCCCCATATATCAGAACACTCTTTCCCATTGCACCTGACAATGAACTGTGTGCTCTGGGCAGCCACCAGGGCTCATCCGAGTGGCCAGTGGGAATGAACCATACTTGTCCTCCTGATCCAGGTTATTATGCACTTGTTGATTCCCAGACAGTACACACCATACGCAGCCACCACCCTCTGTCAGTGGAGACACATGTTTTGCTATGAAGCTGAACAGGTTTCAGTAGAGCTTCTTGACTAAGATAGACTAGGAAGAAAGGCCTGGTGATATACTTTTGAAAAATCAGCCAGTGAAAACTCTGTGGATCATAACAGCCCAATCCCATTGTGCATGGGGTCACCATGAGTGGGGGCTGATTAGACCACAGCTAACAACAAGGTGACAATATGGCTTTCAGCAAAAACATGGAACATGTCTATCATGCCTTTTACTGTTTTTTTTTTTTTTTTTTTTTTTTT